>NC_139723.1:77985154-78201126 GCF_964211835.1 Anser anser | reverse complement strand
AGCAATTATCAGGCATAGGATAATGCACAACAGGACATGTGGGAAGGCCACAGAGCTGTGCCAGGGTACATTCAGATGGGACATCAGGGAAAATGTCTTTTCTGCAATGGTGCTCAACAACTGCGATGGGCTCCCCAGAGAGCTGGCTGATGCCCTGTGCCTCTCACTGGGCAGGAGGCATCTGGATCATGCCTTCATTTCCAGACTTTGACTTCTGCTTAGTCCTAAAGTGCTGAAGGCACTTGCACTCAACTGTTTTGGTAGGTCCCTGACAACAGAACTATCTTATCCTATCCTATCCTATCCTATCCTATCCTATCCTATCCTATCCTATCCTATCCTATCCGATCCGATCCGATCCGATCCGATCCGATCCGATCCGATCCTATCTGATCCTATCCGATCCTATCCCATCCCATCCCATCCCATCTTATATCTTACTCTGTCTCTCCCAGCTATGACCAGGAGCAGCCTCTGGGAGTACGGACACGGGAAGGAATCCCTGATCTGCAGCCAGCAGCAGATCCCAGGGATGGCCCTGATCTGACTTTACAGCAACCTGGGAGGATGAAGGGGGTCTCTTCTGGACATCAGTGGAGTTGGTGTGGGAGGCAGGGCAGGAGCATCCCCAGCCAGAGAAGGCAGTTCAGGAAGAGCAGCATCCCTTTGGTTCTGCTGAGATTTGCTGGGGAGATGGAGAGTTATTCTGCTGAACACCCAAGGAGTGATATATCGCTGTGTCTGAATGACCAAAAGCCAACATGTAATTGCTGGTGGCTTTGGAAAGCAGCCATGTCCCCTCCTTGGGCCAGGGTGTCTTGGGGCAGCTCTGTGGGCAGCATCCAGCAGCCACTGAGGTCCAGCGCAGGGGAGATGCTGCCCAGAGCCAGAGAAATACACCCTGAGCAACAGGAGGGAGGCGAGGTGGAGTCCAGCAGCATCCAGGCATTACGGCCAGCCTTTCTGGAAGGAAACATTCAAGTTTTCCTTTGGAAATAATTTCTCATGTTCCACTTCTCTTTGGTTGTTGCTCGCTATCTCACGCTATAAATGTCATGTCTTCAGAAAGTCAGAATCAATTGGTGTCATGGTCTGTCAGTGACTCCCTCCCTGGACTTTTTTTTGGTGAAAAACACAGATACTAGGCCAAAACAGAACAAAACTAATATGGAGCTCTAAAAAACCTTCTTCCAGGAGGCTCTATGTGCCATCCACATATTTAACTCTCAGCAGCCCAAACCAACCCATTGATGATTTCAGACCAAGCACATAAACACCATCAGGGCCTGAATGTGTTGTCGGGATGCTCACAACACTCACAGAGGTGCAAAGGACTTCGGGGGGTGGCAAGCGTCCTCTTCCCAACATCGCTCCTCTGCCTGCTGACACAGAGGCATGCACACAGCCTTCAGCAAAACGCGGGGAGATGAAGGAAGAGCAGAGGGAAAAGGGCTGGTGGCTGTGCAAGGGAAGAGAGCTGCCAACCGCCCGTGGATTTCGGGTGCTGGCTCCCTTCCCCCTGTTTATCGTCTCACTGGCATTTTCTCCCTTTAATAGCCAGGCAGCTCGGCGAGCCACGTGGCTCCGTTTGCGAGCCGCGATGAGGAGCCCTCCGAGGGCTGGCAGGTTCGCTCTCATGTCCCCAGGTTTCTGGCTGTTGTTTCTGACTCCCTCGGCGCCAGCCCAGCCCTTGCTGCTGCCAGTCAAGCCCTGGCAAAGGGCAGCCCCTATAAATAGCGGGGTGTTATAATGTCTCCTCTCTCTGCCTCCCCTCCTCGGCTGCGAGCTCGCCCCTGGCTTGCAGCGCACAGTCTTTGGCACGCTGCCGCGCACGGCAGTGGGAGCTGCTGGGGCTGCCAGAGGAAAGGGCCAGGCTTAAATCTATCCCCATCCTTAAAGCAACCGTGGTGTCCACTCCAGGACGTGGACCTGCCACGGCAGCAGGGCTGGCGGTGGCTGTGTGGAGCTGCTGGCCATGGGCAGTGAGCTGCTGGGGTCCTGTGAGACCAAAGACTGGTGAGATCTGGGCTCTCCGCATCAGGGTGAAAGCTGGGCTCTGTCCCTTGTGCCTCCTGCCCTGGGATGATGGGGACAGATGAAGAGAAAGCTCCAGAGCAAGGGTACAGCTCTGGAGGCCATGGGAAATGTTCGTTGCAATTTTGCATAACGAGTGAAGAGCTGGGGATGATGCAACCAGGCTGACACCCATATGCCAGCAGCGCAGGTAATGTCTGCAGTGTGGCATCAGGCATCGTGTCAGCAATTTCTCCTGGTGTGGTGTGGCTGGCCACATCTGGGACAAGCGTCGCTGCTCGCAGACAGGACGAGCATTGCATGGCATGGAGCATCCTGCTGTCCTGCTCCAGCTCTCAGCCACAGGACAGCAAGATGAATGGAGCAATGCAGGGCTGGCAGGGTGGGAGCCGTGGTGCAGCACTTGGGGTTTTTGCTACCTCCTTTCAGCAGTGCGAGCAGCCCGAGCTGTGACCATGATAAATAAAGTGACAGCCAGGGAGCAGAGCTCTCTGGTTTCCTGTACACCTCAGGCTGGCCAGGGTAAACACACAGCAAGCCTGAGCTTTGAGCAGCACCATGCCCTGTGCACGTCGGCCAGAGTCCGGCCACGTGCCCCGTGAGCGTGAGCACGGCTGCAGAGCCTTGACTTGCCTGGGACAGCCACACTTACCTCTGGGACATCAGGGATGGCCACCGGGGCTGGGCTCAGGGGCAAGGGTTGCAGTGTGCTCCATCCAGAAGCCACGGGATGACTGCAGCCTCCAGTTGCTCTCATCCGCATCTGTCTGTCTGCTCCCTCCAGGCAGCGACCCAGCTGTTGCAAATGCATCCTGCGCGGCTGAGGACCAGCGTCCCCATCCCTTGGCACACCATCGAGACACAGCACCTGCACACCAGCATCACGCATCTCCCTTTGAGTTTGGTCTGAAGCCGTGGGCCAGGAGGCAGAGCCACACATAGCCCAGGAGGTCAGCAGGTGCTGCATGGGTTTGTGACAGTGTAATGTAAGACCCGGCCACCTGCTCATGTGGCCAAGCCTTGACCTGCCCAGACAAGAGCTGGCAGCTCCTCTCTGGCCTGGCGTCTGCTCAGAGGAGAGGGAGAGGGAAGAGAAAGCCTGCAGACCCCACCTTCATCCCTCCTGGGGTGCCGAGCTGAGGAGCAGCTGCTGAAAACGGGCAGCCTGGGAGATGTTATTTTAGTTAGCCAGAGCAGGATGCAGGAGCTGCGGTGCTCGTGGAGGTCGCAGTCTTCTCCTGAGCCTCTCTCAACACTTCAGGCTCTGCTCACCCCCGCTGGCTCTGCTTAGCCCCAGCAAGCCCCACGGCCCTCATCCCAGTGTCCTGGTGAGGTGTCTATCTGCCCCCAAGACCCCTCCAAATCAATTTCTCCTCTCGCTTTCCCAACCTCAGGCCCAAGGAGCTGGGGGATTCCCCGCATCTGCAGAGCAGCTCGGCTCTCCAGCGCTGCGGCGGCAGGGAAAGCAGCGCGTGGCCGCCTGCCAGCACTGGCGCCGAGCAGCCCGGCTCCCGGCGCCCAGCGAGCACCACGAAGTGTGGGGGAAAGCCCAAATTCTGCTCCTGGGGTGGGAGACCCACAGCTGAATGCTGGCTGCCACCCACCCAGCTCTGGCCTTTCCGAAGGGGCTGATCCTGGAGGATGCTCGGCACCGTGCAGATTGCAGGGTATCGGGGTGCGGAGCAGCATAGGGGTGGGAAGGGGAAAGCAAAGAGCCGGATGGAGGGGACATCTCCCTGCTCAGAAGCAGCCCCCCTACATCCGCAGGCTCCCCAAATCCCTGTGAACTGCTGGCTCAGGGCAGATGTGAGCAGGCTGGTGGGGTCAGACCACTCCCGCAAAGCACCTGAGAGGCCACGGGGCCGGCTCGGAGAGGGACATCCCCAGCCCTGGCTGGGCCCCAGCTCCTGCAGCACGGGCGGGACGGATCCGGCCACATGTGGCTGGCGAGGCGGCAGCCCAGGCCACGAGCAGATGTGCCGAGCAGGGCCATTCCTAGCGCAATGTGGGCACCAAGCCTCAACCACAGCCGAGCGCGTACCCGCAGTGCGGCCACATATCTCGCCCCACCTCTCCCAAAACCCCAGGAGTACGGCAGCCGTCCCCTTTTCGGACAGGGGAAACCACTGTGATTGCAAATAGCAGCAAAGCTTTCACTTCTCCAACCCGTATGGCAGCACAGGCACTGCCAAGGGGTAGGGATCCATCATCCCCCAGCCCTGCCACCCCAAGGGACAGGTTGGTTTGCCCATCAGATCCCGCTCAACAAATTCTGTAACACCCTATATCCTGCTCATTGAATTCCTTAACACCCCATATCCCGCTCATCGAATTTCTTAACACCCCAGGGCAGGAGGCAGAGGAGACTCCAGACAGGGAGGGGTTTCCCTGCTGGTTACACCACTTCCCAGGAACGCCGCCTGCACCAGCGCTGCTGCTGCAACGATGGCAGCGTGCGCCGGCCCCGGGGCGCTGTGTTATTGTAGGGTTGCATGGGAGGGCTGGGGTGAAGGAAAACACCAGTTTGTTACTGCAGGGTTATGCGGGAGGTGAGATGACTCAGGGGTTTGTTATTGTGGGGTGCAGAGCACGAGGAGGTAGCTGGGTGCTGTTGTATGGTTGCAGAGGTATGTGAGGATGCGGGCGAGGATCAGTTTGTTATTCGAGGGCTGCAGAGGTGGGCTGCAACGTGGAAGCACCCCATTTATCTCTGATGGGCTGCAGAGAGGTCTGTTATTGCAGAATTGCTGGAGTCAAGCTGCAAGGGTGCTGTACGCACACAGGCACGTGGCCCTTATCTCAGCACGGGCACTGTGCCCAGGCAGAAGGAAACCTGCGGCCTCAATGTCCTCACCTGGGGTCTCCATCCCATCCCAGGGGGACCCCAGACCACGCTTGTCCCTGGGATCCAGGGGAGGGGAAGTCCCCGGTGGGTTTTCACCAGCTGCTTTCCCATTGCAGAGCTTCAATGCGCTCCTTCCTCCCGAAAATTTTCACTCTGATGAAATTAAAAAAATACATATAAAAACAAATCCAACGGAAAAGCAAATAAGGCTTTGTGAAAAAAAGGGGAACGCAAACGCTCCCTGAAAGCCGTGAGGAGGTAAAAACCCTTTCCTTCAGCCCCGACCCCCGCCGGGATGCCGGAGGGCGCTGCCCCCGGAGGTGCCCGGGGGCGAGCTGCGCACCGGGGGCCGGGGGACGAGCGGTGCGCCCTTGGGGTGCGGAGCTGCGGGAGCCGGTGCGGGAGCCGGGTGCGGATCGCAGGCACAGGAAGCGTCCCGGAGAGGCGGCGGAGGATTGGCAGCGCCCTGCTCCAATTGTGCAGCGGCGGCGGCGGGACCGGACCGCCCGCTGCCGCCCCGAGCAGCCCGCAGCGGGCTCCCCGCCGCCGGTGCCACTCGTCCCGGTCCCGGTCCCGGTCCCGGCCCGCCGAGCACCATGGACACATAGCCGCGGAGGAGCGCAGGAAGGTAGGACACCCCCCCATCGGCACCCCCCCACACACACACACATCCCCTCTTTTTTCCCCTCCCCTTATATCCCGACTCCTCGCCGCCGCCCCGACGCCGCGGTGAGGGGCGCCCGGCTGCGGGCAGGCTCCCGGCGCCGGTGTATGCCGGTGGTTTGCCGCTTGCCCCGGAGGTACGGGGGAAAGTAGCACACCCCCACGACCCCCCTCCTGCCTGCCTATGGGGGTAACCCGGTGCTGCTGCCCTTCCCGGCTCAGCATGCCTCAGATGCTCGGGGGGTGGAAAGAGGTCGGGGGGTGCAGGCTTTGAGCCCCTTCCCCATCATCCGCAGACTTTCCCCCCGCTCTCCTCAGCTCCGGGGAGAGTTTTCTGGAGGAAGGCTCGAACAATACCAGGCAAGCCGCCGGTCCCCCTGGCAGGGCCCTGTCTTCTCCTGGGGGGTCGGGGGAGGGAAAAGCTGCTCTCAATTAAGAGAGGCGCGGAGAGAGGCGCTTTCCCATGCGCAGGCACCGCAAGGGCTCTGCCTGCCTTGTCCCTCCTTGCCCTTGGCCGCTGTCTCAATCACTGCTCCTCAGCCCGCTGGCAGCCCCTGCGGGTGCCCAGCCCTGGTGCCACCCTCACACGCTGGCCGTGTCACCCCCAACCCCGGCCACGTCCCCTCCCCGGGTCCCCTCTGAGTTCTGGCAGCAAGTTGGCAAAGTGTGCGAAAGGGGGCTTTGGGGCCGAGTTTCACTTGGATTTTGCTGTCTGTGATCCCAGCCCCTTCCGTGACGCCGCTTCGAGAATCTCATTTTCCTTTAATCCGATCTCCACGGCGAGAAACCTGCGGCGTCGGTGGCCGAGGGGGTGCCAGGAGGTGCCCGCTCCTGTACGGCTGCAGCCACGTCTGGCGGCGGTGTTTGCCGGAGGAGGTGGGGTGTTTGCGCTCCGCCGGCATCTGTGCGAGGGCAGGTCACGGTCTGGGTTACGCTCGGAGCTGCACGGAGACCGTGGCATCCCAGCCCCGTGTGGGGCACACGAGTCCCATGTAGGGCTGCTTGCTGGTGGAAGCCGGGTCAGCAGGGCTCCTCCTCGGGATGGGAATGGGGTGGGACATGGTCACCACGTCCCTCACCTCGTAGCACCCATGTGCCCTCTGCTCCGTGGAGAAGAACGGCTCAGGGTTTGCCCTGCCTCCTGCTCTGCGAGCTGCTTCGGTCTTCTGGGAGCCTCACGGGGAAGGGAAAACTTCATCATATCTGATAAGCCATTTTTTCCCCGTCCTGGAGAAGTCTCTGGGCTGGCTGTCACGGCAGAGGGGGGGAGGAGGATGCTTGGCCGGGCACAGGCCCTGTTTATGAGGGATGAATGAATGACTCACAGCGCCGCGAGTCTCCCCGCCGTCTTCAGCTTGGAAGCAGCGCCGGTTCCCTTTTGTGGTTGCAGGTTTATCAGAAGCTGCTGCGTCCCCCAGTCTGCAGGTACCCAAGTGCCACCCAGCCCTGCCCTCTCCCTTTCTCCCCCACCTCACCTGGACCATCCTAAACGTTAGCGGGAAAACCCAGGTGGCCAGGGACGGAGTGTGACGTCCTCACCTGTCACAAGCTCTCGGTTCAAGCCCTTTCTTTCTGCTCTGGTCGTGTTCAAAGGCGACTCCAGGCTCTTCCTGCTCATGCAGGGCTAAACCTCCTTCTGATTTCCTGCCCGAGTATATTCCTGGATAGTTTATTCCCACATGGCTTTGTGCCAACATTGTGCTTTTAGTTCAAGACCTCTTCTCCCTCTCCGGTGTTTACCCCGCTCTATTTATAGCATCTTCGTTATTTTGTTAGGCTGAGCAAGCCAAGAGATTCTTGTCTCCTCGTGTCGGATCAGCTCTGGGCTGCCTTGATCTTCCTCTCTCTCCATCTCCGGCTCACGCCATCCGTCCTCGGCTGGGGGACAGCCACAGTCCCTTGGCGAGGCTGGTGATGCAAGGTGCTTATTTTTTTTTTCATCCAGCATCACGGCAGAGCCTCAGGATTCAGGAGGGCGGCTGGCCTGAGCGCAGGGACCAGCGGGCTGTAAACATCTCGCTGGAGATGTGTGCTGGGGGTTTTTGGGCAGAGCATGCACAGAGCCCAGCCTGGCGATGTGCCTGCGCACGTACGGTGCTTTCATGCTTTCCCTGTGGGTTTTGCTGTGAAGGAAAAAGGAAAGGAAAACCCCTTGCAAGATGCTTTCCGGAGGAGGGGCAGGTGCCAGCCAGCTCGTGGCTCTGCTTCCCTCCCGCACAGCATCCGTAGGAAAATTTGGGCACTTTCCCCCTTTTCGTTTCCTCTCCTCTTGTTCAGTCGTGGGACAGGGTGGCTCTGCCCATGCCGAAGCCGCAGCCAAGGAAGGAGCTTGGCTCAGCTGGGCGCTCTTCCCCCCGGGCGGAGCGATGGGGCCTCGCTGGCATTCGGGATGCAAACCCAGCGTCAGGAATTAGCCCTGGGATATCTGGGGTGACTCGCTGGGATGTTTAGAGAGTTTTTGGTTTTTCTAAGTGTTCGTGTGGTTACGAAAGCATCTCATGTGTGAAAATCTCCAAGTCTCTTCGGACGGGGATTTGGTGACCCCGTGGCCCAAGTTCTTAGCAGCAAATCTCCACGCCTCCCGGTGATGTTGTTCTCCAGCGCATCCTCCCTTCCAGGCTGCGAAGGTGGAAATGGAGGTGATGTCTTACAGTCATGGCTTGCTCGTCTTCTCCAACAGTCACATTCCCATGGACTGTCTCCGTGGAAAAAAGAAAAATTCCTCTAGAAATTAGAAGCAGGTTTGTCGTCTCAGAAATCAGCGTGTTAATAGGAATTATCTCTTGAGCCTGGCTGCTTCCCAAGTCTCTGAGTCACCCTGTCACTTAGGCAGCCCTGGCACGGCCACGGAACGGGGTGAGCTTTGGGCTCTGCTGTGCTGTCCCAGCACCCGCAGCTCCTAAAGCGTGCGTCGGGCTCTGCTGCGGGCGGCACTGCTCGGAGGCACGGGCTGGACGGAGGATGGACGAGTGAGCAGGGCTGAGGGGTGCGATCCTGCCTCCTCTCCAGGGCACGAGTCTCAGACATGGGGAAAAAAAGGGCAAATGTCTCCTCTCTGCTGCATCTGGTGTTTGGGGTCTGGGAGAAGAGGAGCAAGAAGGCAAACGGCACTGCAGGACCTGATTCACCTCTGTCTTAGCGGGATTTGTGCTGTGGTCACATCTGACCAGCGGAGCCTGGACTCGGGCCAGAAGGGATCAGTCATTGCTGAAAAAGCTTACGAGGGATTTCGGAAGGGTTTGCTGGAGGGTCTGGCTGGGGGGAGGCCACATCTGCTCGCACACATTTTCTGAAGATGCTTTTGGAGATGGCAGCCGGGCCGGATGGACCTCGGGTGAGAGCTGGCGCGGTCAGACGCGGGGCTGAACCGTGCGGGTGGCGACAGCTGAGGGAACCTCAGGTAAGATCGTGCATCGAGCAGCGTGAGAAAACACCCGCTGTAAGCAGGGGTTAGAAAAATCATGCAAGTCCTCGGGTTTTTGTTGGTCTGTAGCCACTCGGGAAGACCATGCAGACCTCGCTGCAGACAACTCGGTGGAAACGTTCGTTGCACTGTGCAAAAGTGCGAGCGAAATGCTTGGCTGTGGGGAGAGGGGCTGATGCTGAAAGCATTTAGTGGGGTTTTGGAAATCACTCCAGGGCTCCCCAGCGGCTGCTGGGCTCTGGTCCCCTCCTCTCAATACAGAGAGGGCAGAAATAGAAACAGCATAATAAAAATGGTTACGGCCCTGCAGAGATTTCCTTATAGGGAGGGGTGGAAAAGTTTAGGGCTCCTTCATCTAATTAAATCCTGATGGTGGAAAGAAGGTCATTTGGGCATTTTCTATTTTACCCGAGCTTCTAAAGTGAAAATGAGGGATGGTGAGCTTGGTTAAAACAATGATGCTGGAGTCGTACCAAGTGACAGAAGCCATGAGCCAGCAGAGCTCCCCGTCACACCGGGGCTCAGAGGGGCCCAGAGCTGGCTTGGCACCGTTTTTGGGAGCGTGGCCAGGTGGCATCGGCTCTGCAACCATCATGGGGGGTCTTCCTGGGGGCCCAGAAAAAGGGATTGCCCCCGGGTCTCATCCCGTGTAGGGGATGCCACGTAGCATCCTGTGGGCAGCCCTAGGGGCGAGTGCCTGATTTCGGCACGCGGGTTTGGATTTGCTCACAGAGCACGTGAGAGGCGGTGGCTCCGTGCAGAGCAAGTCCGTGTGCCCAGCGCAGCTGGCACGGTGGTGCCGGTTCAGCTGTTTCCTTCGCCTTTCCTGTGCTTTCACCAGCCCTTTCCTTTGGGACCGAAACCCCGCACGCTTCATCCTGGCCAGACCGATAGCTGGAGCTGGGATCTCGCCAGCCCCTCTTTGATGAAAGTCGGTGCGGGCACCAATGCCTCCTGAATTCAATAATGCCATGAAAGGCGTGATTCAGACCGCGCCTTCCTGCAAAAGTAGCTGGGAAAAAGAAAAAAACAACAACAAAAAAAAAACACAAAGGGCCTTGGTGACGTTGAGGGAGACACAGGGGGCTGCTGCACAGGGTGGTGGTGGGTGGCTGTGCCAGAGCATCGCCCAGCGCCATGCCAGGGTTGCGACAGAGGGGCTGCAGCTCCCGACAGCTGTGCCGAAACGGCCCCGCAAAGGTCCCCCGGGGCTGGCTCAGCTGCGGTGTCCCTGCTTCGCTTTGCGAAAGCCACTGTCACGCATGGTGCCCGGGCCAGCTGGCATCTCCCCAGACTTTCGTGCAGAGCTGGGACAGGCCCTGAATCCCTGGGGAAGTCCACGGGAGTCTTTCCTTCGCTTTCCATGAGTTTTGCCCGAGGCGAAGTGTTAGGAGGAGCTGGTGGGCTGGACCAGCTGTTGCTCCATCCTCGGCTCGCGAGGGCCAACATGCAACCCTGGGGGATTCGGCTGCCCTTGGGCTGCTTTTGATTTATAGCTACTGTGAGGCTCCCAGGAGGCTGTTTTGCAGCTCCACCGAGGCTGCTCAGCCCCATCCCGGGTTTGAGTTTTACAGCATTATGGCTGGAGTGTGACAGGACCGGGGGAGCGTCCCTTTTCCCTCGGCCATCCCTGACGCTGTGCCCTGCTCTCTGCCCCATCTCCAGCCTGAGCTGTGCCCGTTGTCCGTGCACCCACAGCACCCAAAAGCAGCCTGGCTGCGTGGGGCTCCCTGGCTGCTGCATTGCCCCTCCCTGGAGCTCCCCGCAGCGCAGGGTGCACGCCGGGAGCAGGATGCGGCCCCTCGCAGCGGCTCCGGGCGTGAACTCAGGAGGGGGCAGGCTCCCGGAGCATCCTGTTGACAAAGCTCTTGGTCTGCTGCAAACCCTCCCTGGAGGCTGCAGATAAGCACTGGGATCCCTGCAACTCCGGCTGCGGGGCAGTTTGCTCTGAAAATGCCTCCAAGGGCTCCGCTTGGCCAGTGAGGTGTGGAGGTTTGGCCTCAAAGCAGCCCAGGAGGAGAATGCTGAGGTGCTGTTTGAGCTGGGATGGAGATTTTTAAATAACTAGCGGTGCTCACGCTGCGCCTGGGATGGGCAAAGGATGTAAGCAAGGTCTGTGGGGCAGGTAGCATCTATTTTTGTCCCCTGGGGTGCAGCTGGAAGAGGTGCTGGGACAGTGTCCCCAGGTGATGTCCCCATCATGGGGGTGGCACACGCTGGACCTGGGGTTAGCAGTGTGCAGGTCTGGAGCTGGACCATGCCAGCTGTGTATTTGCCCGGAAAGGTCCCTGAGGGTTTTTCCTCACCTACTTTTCCCGGTGTTTCAGGGAGGGCAGCAAAATCCTCCCCACCATCCCTCGCCTCAACAAGGGCAGGGCGGAGCGGAGCCGAAGGAAACTTTTGCGGCCAGCTCTATGAATTTCCAATTAACAGCTCGCCTGTAGCGGGCCTCGCCACCGCGAGAGAGGTTAACGCACCTAATGCTTGGAGAAACGATCCATTTTTCTTGGTAATTTAATCGCGTGGGCAGGCTGCTCGCTGACAGAGCGCCAGCAGCCGGCACTGAGGAGCCTGTGTGCCGGACTGCAGCCCGTAACCACCTTCCCTGCGCGAAGGAGGAATGCTGACCTAATAGAAAAGACATTTAAACAGAAGTTTTAAAGAGCAGCTTGGGTCAGACTCGGGTGCAAGGCTGCAGCAGGCTCCGTCCGTGCATCGGCAGGACGCGGGGACGTCCCCGCTGGGAGCCACACACCGGGAGCGCCGGCGCTGGCGGCCGCCCACTGGCACAGCCAGCAGGGGTTACGGCGGGCAGCTGCTTCGTTTGCTGGAGAAAAGAAAAAAAAAAAAAAAAAAAAAAATGAAAGACAGTTTTTGGGAGGCCAGCACACGTTGTGAATTGAGGCTGGGTTCAGCGCCTGGCTTCGGCTCTCTCCGGGCTGGAAAAGCCGCGGCGTTTCGCTCTGACATTTTCCAAATGAGACGTTTTGATTTTGATTTGATTTGATTCCCCACCCCAAGGTAATGTTTGGAAGCCAATTTTAGCTCGATTTAATTTGAACCATTTTAAAAAAGTAAAACCACTGAAAACTAAACAAGGCCTATCATTTAGAACAAAATGTTTTGGTTTTCATTTTCCTTTTGGCACGAAAAATGCAAACTTTTTTTTTTTTTCCGTTCTCCTCTTGACCCACAAACAATATTTCATTTTTTTCTTCTCCTGGTTATTTCCCCAGAGGCAGAGCTGGGGTGCTTGGCGGGGGGGCAGCTGAGCCCTGCAGCCGTCCCCAGCAGGATGGGGTGGCACGGCGTAGGGGACATCCCTGTGGGAGCCGGGTTGGGCACCCGGTGCTGTGGCTGGAGGGGTTTTGGGATGGAGAGCAGGAGCCGCTGCGCTGTCACCCGTCCCGTTGCCAACACTGACTCAGCCGGGAGCTCCTCGAAGTCGGGGAGGCCCCGCGGCAGGGGAGGATTTGGGACAGCGTGGGGCTGTCCCCGTGGTCCCTGGGGCCGGGCCGAGTCCCGGGGCTGAGCCCCGGGCTGGACGCAGCCGTGCTTGGATGCATCCCCACTGGCAGGGATGCAAGGAGCCGCAGGGAAGGGTGAGCTCTGGCATTGCCTTCTCCCCTTGTTTATTCAGGTTTAAAATTAATCTGACCTTCCCCCGCTCAGGCTTGTGCAAACATTGCATGTCCCGGGGCGGGGAGCTCCCTTCGGATGTGTTTTCCCCTGGCTTTTGCTGTCTCCAGGTGAGGTCTCCCTTGGGGTGCCCATGGGTGCTGGGGTCACAGCAGGGTGCCCGCTCTTGCCATGGCTGCACCGGCCCTGCCATCACACGGGGATGGGAACCTCTGGCTGTAAAGCAGGGCACGGTTAATCCTCCGGACAAACACTGAGCGCTGCCCAAAGCCAGCCGCCGGGGGAGAGCTGCCAGGAGGCTGGGTGTCCGAATCCGGCATCGTTGGGCCGGGCGAGGGGAGGCTGTGGAGCTGGCAGGAGGTGCCAATCGTCCCCCGTCCTTCCTCTGCTGTCCCAGCCTTGCTGCTGTCCTCCACCCTCGGGGCCTTGCCAAATCTCAGCTCTGTGCTCCCCGGCCGCGCTGGGACGTCTCCAGGCTCCTGGCTGGGAAGCGGGGAGGAAGGGAAGAACGCGCGCTGCGCCGGGGCCAGTCCTGACCCAGCAGTGCGCGCTGTCACTCCCTGACTCATCCGGCACCTGATTTTATTTTTATTTTTTTCCCTCCCCTCCCCGAAGCGGCGTGCTGCATACCACAGCGGTGCTTTTTATAGCCCCGAGCTGCAGCCTCGGCGCGTTCCCAGCCAGATCCCCGGCACCAAGGGGGACCTGGTCCGTGCCAGCCGTGCCGGTGGCAGGGACACCATCCCCGTGGTCCCTGCGGCGTTACAGCAAGAAGAGAGCGCGGGCAGCAGAGGAAGATAATTAAACCCTAACCCGGAGCCACGCTCCCGTGCTGCGGAGGCGTTTAAAGAGCCAAATTAGTCACCCGCGTGCCACGTGCCGGCTGGGGCCGGTGGCTAGCGGAGGTGGCCTGTCCCTCGCCATCCCCCCTGGCTCTGAAGGGGCTGTGCTGCCGTTAGGAAGGTTAGAGGGAGGCCAGAGGTTGCTGCCCGCTCCCTGGGAGCATTTTTATGAGCTCAGGAAGCCTGCCGGCCCCGCCGCCCTCCCACGCGCCTACGGAGGAGGCCGCTGGGGCTGCCGCCAGCTCCCTCGCAGGCCGTGCGTCTGGAGCGTCTGTCTGTCCATCCGCAACACCGGGCTGCGTGCGGGGCCGGCGGGGTCCCGTGGGGAGCGGGGTTTTGCAGAGCCGGGGCAGCCAGCCAGCGGGCAGGGAGCGAGGAGCCTCGCGGGGAGCAGCGGAGGGGAGGCGGGGGGGGACCCGCCGGCACCGCGCGTGCTTTCTCCAGACGTGATTTCACCGCCGCAGGGAGGGAGCACGGCCAAGGGACAGGCCCCGCTCGCCCCGGCGGCACCCAGGGCGTTAGTCATTGGGGCCGAGCCGTGGCGAGGGGGACGGGGTGTGCCCGGGGTCCCCGTGGCACGGCGAGGGGATGGGAGGCCCGGTGAGCCTGCGGTTCTGGGGAGCTGCCAGGGAAAAGGCGGAGGGAAGGAGGGAGGGATGGGGGAGGCTGCTGGGCTCGCAGCCCATCGTCCCCCTCCTCGCTGCCACGTGGCCGGGAGCCGCTCGGGGAGGGGGCAGAGGGCAGCGTCTGCGCCAAGAAGCCAGGTGTGCGCCGGGCGAGCAGGTGGGGAGGGGATGGGATGGGATAGGGGCACCTTCCCGGCTGGGGCTGCTCCCTCACCGCCTGGCTGCTGCTTTTTGCAGCGGGGCACGGTGCTGGGGAGGCCAGCACATGGGGGAAGAGATGCCGCAGGGAAGCTGCATCCATCATTGGGGATGGATGTGGGGTCGAAGCTGCCCCTTGCTGTGCTCTGGCAGCCGCAGCTGCTCTCCCAGATCTGCACCAAGGGAGCTGGGTGGGGGCAGTAAAGTCTTGCCACCCCCCCATCCATATCTCTCCTCCTTCCCGACCTGCCTGTTGGGAAATGCTGGAGCCAGGCCCGATGCCAGGCGGTGCAAGCAGAAACTCTGACCGGCCTCTCCTTCACCCCTGGGGACCTGATACCAAGAGGTTTCCTGTGGGCAGAGCGGGACTTTGGGGCAGGAGAAAGGGCAGGCAGCGAGCACCGGGATGGGATGTGCAGGGCTGGTTTAATGACAAGGGCAAGCTGCATTTTTAACCCCACACAGCGGGCCGCAGGAGTGCTTTGAAACCTATGTCTGCCCAAAGGTGCTGGGCTGGCTGCGCTCCTCGAGCATCAGCAAAGGGGCTTGTGCCAAGGTGCCACCGGTCCGTGGGGCAGCTGATGGTGGGCACGGGGTGGCCCAGGTGGATGCCAAGGGCAGGCGGCTGTCCCTGCCCTCCCCAGGACACGCTGGGGCTGTGACCGCGCGCTGGCTGCCCCGGAGCCGCTCGCGAGCAGCGCTGCGGAGCCGGCCAGGTGCCGAGCATGCCGGGAGAGGGGAAAGCCTCGGAGACTCGTTCCGAAACAAGGCTGCCCTTTTATTCTTCTTTACGACTACGTTTTAATATCCACAAACACCCCTCCCTCCCCGGGCGGCTGCCAGCAGAGCCTGCATCGCCTGCGCTTGGCCGACCGAGAAACCCCGGCCAAGCCCAGGGCCCCAGCGCGGGAGAGAGTATTATTTTTTCCCCCTCCTTTTTAATATATGTTTTCTGTAGCTCTAATTGGAAGGGGTTGAGCCCTGGCCAAGGCAAACACACCTGAGGGAGTCTTGCCTTGCAGCCCCCATCTGCTGTGCCAGAGGCTCTGCTCCCCACGCAGCCGCTGCCTGGCCCCTTTGTAGGGGAGGGGGCTGCTGGGCCAGGTTTGGGGGGGACTATGGAGGAGCCCCAGTGCAGGAGAAGAAGGCAGCATGGCGTTGCACCGGTGGGGCTACCCGGGAGATGGTGCAGAGCTGGTAGGGGACCCCCCTTTCACAGAATGACCCCCTCTCCGCCTGGAGCCGAGGTACCTCCCCACCTGGGGTCTGTGCCCACCCAGGGGGAGGACGGAGCGGGTGCCAACCCTCCACACATGTGCTTCGAGGGGTTGCAGCCCCCCCAGCCCCCTGTGTGTCCCACTGCGGGGGAATTATGGCAGCAGGGTGAGGGCGTAGGGGCTCCCCGACGTGCCCCGGTGTGTGTCAGGCTGCAGGGCCACCTACCCGGTGACACCCATCCAGGGACCGTTTGGGAAAGCGAGCAGGGGACATTAACATGCCAGGCCACCACAATGGCTTGCATTGACAGCCAAATCCCAACCCGGCTGAAGGTCGGGTGTTTGTTTAGCGCTCCGATTCCCCGCTTCGTTGCCTTTCTTGGGTGGGCTTTCCCGCTCAGCTTTCCTCGCTGCAGTTGTTGCAGGGGCCACCCCGGTGCCCCCATTGCCGAGAGGCTGAGCAGCACAGCCAGGTCCCACAGCACGTCCGTGCTAGCCAGAGCCGAGGGCAGCTTGTGGGGGCCTCCACTTACCCACCCTGGGCTCCAACCTCTTCTTCTTGGGGTTAAAACTCAGTGCCAAGCACCTGGGGTGCCCACCCTGACCGTGCGCTGGGTGGCACCGCCACGGCTCATCCTGGAGGAGCTTTCCTCATCCTCTCCAGGTGCCATCTCCCAGGGATGTGCAGGGGATGAGTCTGTGTCCCTGCTCCATCCATGGGGAAGGATGCTGGCCCCAACCACAGCGTGTCATCCCCTCCTGCTCACCCTGCCCAAGCAGGCACGGAGCGGGCTGCAAACTGCTGGGGGAATTGAGGTGCTCCATCATTAAACTATAAAAAGCTGGATCCATCCCCACCAGGAGCTTGCTGGCTCCCTGCAGGTGATGGGCCGTGCCAGAGGAGTTTGCACGGGCTGGGACATGCCGGCGTTCCCCCTCCAAGTGGGGATTTTTGGGGTGCTGTGGCTGCTGAAGGGACCTCGGTCCCCCGTCCGGAGCCAGGGCTGCGCAGAGGGCAGCTCGAGCATTTCGCGAAGGATTTCAGAGCCGTCCTGGCCTTGATTCAAAGCAGGCTGAAACGGGAACATTTCGAAATTCTTTTGGATGAGGAAAATTCCACGGGCAGCCCCCCTCCGGAGAAAGTTTGGGATGGTTGAAATGTTTGGAGAGAGAGGCTGCTTGCTTTTGTTTACTCTGAACTATAACATTGGAGGGGCGGGGTGGGGGGGAAGAAAAGGAAAAAAGGAGACAATGGGAGCTTGTAAACAGAGCTGTCCCCGAGCAGGGCCGGGGCGTCCCTCCAGCATCGTGGAAGGAGATGTGTCAGCACGCTCACAACTTCGCCCTGCTTTCCCCCCTGCTCGGATACGCTCACACTTAATCTTTCAGGAGCACTTTTTTTTTTTTTTTTTTTCCCCGGCACAAAACGATCCAGCCGGTGTTTTTCCAACCTTCTCAACTCACTGCCCCCGTCCCCCGAACGTGGCGGTGGCCTCCTCTTCTTACACCTCCTGGTGTAAGCCCTGTGCTGTGGCTGCTTGCCCCAGGCGGAGGTGGCAATGAATTGGTGTGGCTGCAGGGAACCTTTGCTGTGGCAGCGTGAGCAAAGGGGCAAAAAAGAGCTTGTGGGCATGAGGGTCTGCAGCCACTGTCCCCCCCCCCATGCAGGTGCCACAGCACGCAGAGTTCATGGTCCTTTGGTGGTGGCTTTATTTGGCTGCCCGGGTGGCTCCCAAAGACACCTGAAATCCTCCTCCAGCCCAAAAGGGATTTTGTTTTGCAGAAGAGTGACAGCAAATTGCTAGCTGCGGGAGCATGTGTGCCATTGAAATGAAACGTTACCAGCTCCTGAAAGCAGGCAGTAACGGCGAAATGTTTATTTTGGACCTGCCGCCCCGCAGCGTTTTGGCTGACCCGAGCGCCTTCGTGCCTTGGAAATGGAGCTGTGCCCGATTGCTCCCAGACACCAGCGAGCCCCCGAGCACGGGGCGGGATGGGGCCGTGCTGCTTGCTGCACCGGGCAGGGACGCGCTGCGGGGCCCCTCTCACCTGGCTCCGGGCTCAAATTCATCGGGAGCAGCCAGACCGGCTTCCCAGCACCGAGGTGCTGGGCTTGCATGGGATGCTCACATATACGTGCGTGTAGATACACATATGTGGATGCACATGCTCTTAATCGCAGCTCCAGCATCTGCCCCTCCAGCACGCTCTCTGGGGATTTTTAATTAGGGCCAGGCACCGCTTGCCTCTGGGTCCATCGCGGCTTCCCTGCGCCGCCCCTGCCTCCCCCGATGGCAGCCCAGGAGAGCCGGGCAGCACAAGGGCTGGACTGCATGGTGAAACACTTCAGCATCCAAAAGCAAAGCAGATTCAGCAAAACCAAGCCTGTACGCAGCCTCCAGCACCTAGCTTCAGGAAAACACCCCAAATCCAAAACTCTCCTGGGACAGAGAGTTTTCCTCTCCTTTTCTGCCCTGCTCTTATCCCAGGCTCACCAAGGTCCCTGCGAGCAAAAGCCCAGCGGGTCCCACCCCTGCCCTTGGGTCTGGCACAGGCTCTGCAGGCACAGTAGGGATGGAGCCCCCCCAGCCACCTCCCACGGGACCCCCCTCCATCCCTTGCCCTCCGCCGGCCAGCTGTCTTTAGGGCCAGATTATTTTTAGGAATTTCTCCAGCGTGCGACTTAGGGCGAGGCGGGGAGCCTGGTGCTGGGGGCTCCTCTCGCCCCCCCCTCCGAATAAAAGGCTGCCAGCTGGCAGGGCTTGGGGGCTGCTGGCTGCTAACAGAGCCCTTGCTGTTTGGCCCCTGCCGATGCTTCAGGTTACAAGCCGGGAGCCAGAGACTTCTCCTTCCGCGGGCTGGGGCAGGGGAGGGCGCGGGCGAGGGGCCGGGCGGAAATCGCGGCGCTGGGGTGGGAGTTTCCCAGGGTCAGAGCAGAAGCTGTCCCGCAACGAAGCCGCCGCGATGCCGAGGCACGGGGTGGCCCCCTGTTCCCCCAGCACCGGGTCCCGTTAGTAGCTGCTGGCCCCACGGAGAAGCGAGGTGCAAGGGGTGGCCCCTGGGCGCGGGGAGCTCGGGTTTGGGTAGCGGTGGGGCTGTGGTCAGCGGGGCATGGCTGGGTTTGGGGTGGTGGTGATGGGTTGGATGGAGATGGGTATTTGGGGTGGGAGTGGAGCAGAACACTTCCCTGGGCTGCGATGGGTTTAACCCCGCGTTTGGGCTGTGCTGGGGTTAGCCCCACATTTGGGCTGCGTAACCCACATTTGGGTTGTGCTGGCGCTAACCCTGCATTTGAGCTGAAGTGGGGGTTACTGGACTGCACCAGCCTCCCAGGGAGAGTCTGCGGCTGGTTTTGCTGGTTTGTTCGGGGTTATTCCCGCAGCGGGTGCTGTGCTGTGTGTGTGCATGAAGAGGTGCAAAGGGAAGCAGCACTTTTTGGGGTCCCCAAGGCACTGCACGGGCTGGGGACAGCAAGCAGTGGTTAACCCTTGGACTCGGAGAGCTGTGGGTGTGGAGGTGCTGTGGGCACTGCCAGCAGTCCTGGGGGCAGCGTATGGCCCTGGTGGCTCCAAAAAGAGGGGGGGGGGGGGGGGGGGAGGGACATGCCTCCCTCCCTCCCTATTGGCACCCATTGTTTGGCTTTCACCAGGCATGCCGCGGCTTGGTGGGTGCCAGAGGCACGCTCCCCAGGGGCCTCGGGTTCCTCCTTGCCTCCGCCTCCCCTTGTCCTCAGATTTGGCGAAAAGAAAGCAAAGGATGAATGCAAATAAAAAGCGCTGAAAATGAGGGCACGACAGCTGCTTCCCAGAGGGCAAGCCCCGGTGCAGGATACGGCCCCTTCCAGCTTGGTAAGGCAACGCAAGAGGCAGCGGGGGCCGTGCGGGTGCTGCAGGTTTGTGCCCCCTCCACATCGAGCCGTGCTGTTGGGTACAAAAACCTCCAGCCTTTCACTCGCATCTGGAGAGGAGACGGTGTCAGGGTGTGCAGGGCTGGGGGGTCACCATTCCTCCCTCTGCCTGCCCCAGCTTTGCTGTGGGACCGGGATGCTGCCAGCTTTCTGGGCAGGGCAGCAGCACGGGCAGGGGTTCAGGCCACGCTGCGCCTCCTCAGAGCGGGGCACAGCGCTTCTGCAGGGCGGCCAGGAGGAGGGGGGTTTAGCGGGGCGCTCCCCGCCTGATCCCGAAGGAAAACAAGCTGAAGAGGGACGTTCCTGCTGCTTCAAAACGCCACCGCCCTTGGCCACGGGAGCGGTTTCCCACAGCGGGCACTGGCGGAGAGCAGGGGCTGGGCAGCAGGGCCAGGGATGCTCGAGCACAGGAGCGCAGCGCGATGGCACGGCCAGGGCACTGGAGCCGGCTGGTGTCACACCTTGCCTGCTGCAGGGTGGCATTTTGCAGGTGGGTGACTCCAGAAGCACCCAGCACATGGTGGGCAGAGCTGCCAAGTGCTCGTGGTGTTTTTTTTTTTTTTCCTCCCCCTACATCTCCATTTGAGTGATGCTGCCCCAGACCACCCTGTGGAGGGGTTAGGAGGCACCGCGGGTCTGTGCACTCAGTGGGGAGCAACTCGTGTGTGCCCCCAGCTCTGTTTACCTCCTGCCAATGCGGCATCGCCCGCATGTGTCCCCCCCTGCCCCACCCCTGGCTCTGTGTGCGTCTCTTCCTCTTTGAAGAGTGACTTCAAATGAAGCAAAGCAAAGCAAAAAAAAAGAAAAAACAAAAAAAACACCAAAACCACTGTCTTTCAGAGCAGTGAGTGCAATGGAAAGTTGGCCTCCCCCAGGAATCTGCGCCGAGCTCTGCCAGGCCACTGTGGGGCATGGCACAGCACGGCCATGCCGAGGGGACTGTCACATCCCACATGTGCATCGGTGCTGGTGCACGTGGCTGTGATTTGGGGGGGGGAGGGGGGGAGGGGGGCAGGACATTTTGATTTGTAGCGTTTTAAGATGCTACTGCTGATGGTTTCTGCAGGATGGGGCTGGCGGCAGGACTTGTCCCACAGCTCCCCAAAAGCCTCAATCAGAAAATCTTTGGATGGGCTAAAAAGTCACGAAGCGCACTGCTCGCTGCCGTGCAATCCCAGCCCTTGCCTTTTCCCAGCGTGGCTCTGGGAACTGGTGCTGTGCAGCCCAGGGGGGAAAGCAGCAGCCGCTGGCCATGTCCCCACCATCCCATACCAGGACTGATGCCCAGCAGGACAGAGGGACGGCCGGGGTGGTGCGGGGTGGAAGACAGCACCTTGCATTTTCAGCCGGTGCCTGGGTGCAACGAGAGCATCCTGCGCCAGGGCAGGGGTGCCCAACATTGCCACCATCCTGGGGCTGAGCCACTCACCCTGGGCTGTCCCCACTGACCCAGCCGTGGTCGGGGAGGTCACCCCGTCCGGGCAGGGAGCAGCCATGTGGGGAGGAAGAAAGGCTCCGATTGTTCCCTCTGCCCAGGCTCAGCTCCAGGCCACTGTGCCGGGACTCCCTGTCCCCGGGTGCGTCACTGCCGGTGCAGACATAGTGGGGCCAGGCTCCGCCTGTGTGGGGTTTGGGAGATAGCAGCGCTGCTAAGGAAGACATCCCAACCATACACGTGTGTGGGCATTCATTTTCACATGTATTTTACCCTCCGTGAGGGATTTTGGGCGCAGAAAGCCAGGGCATCCTTCCTGCACCGAGCGGCTGCCTGGCCCTGAGTGGCTGGCCGCCGGCCACGCCACAGCACTGTTGGAGCACAAAGTCCCCGGGTCTTCCCCCGGTCTGCGGCTCCTGCCCGGTGGGACGATGCCGTGGCTGCCACCCCTCCCGTGGGCTTTTGTGTGTGCCCGTCAGGCAGGCACAGAAGGGATCGCCCTGTGTCCCGTCCTGTGATGTTCGGCTGCGGCTGGGCTTTGGCAGCGGTCGGGCAGGTCACTGGGAGCACCCCCTCCCTCCTGAGTTTTGGGGAAAAAATGAGAGGATCCCAGGGGCAAAAAGCCATGGCTGGTCTGGGACTGCAGCAAGGCAGATCTGCTTTCACCTCTGCAGCGTTTGCACAGCCCACACTTCATAAAGCAGGACAGACAGGAGAAGAAATTATTTGATTTTCAAACTATGTCCACGCTAGCACGCTCTCCCTTCTCCCTGATCCCACCATCCCTTAACTTTGGCCAGTGTGGTGCTTGGAGTTATTTTTGGTGTCTGCTTTTAGAGTGTATTTTAAGTCTTTTTTTCCATCACTGAAATATTTTACTTTCAGGCCTAGTATTCCCAGTTAGTATCAGTTACCAGCATAGTTTTGGCAGGGCTCTTTTCACTGATGTTTCTTGGGAACATTTCTCTGTGTGGTTTAGTAGGAAAAGCTTATGACAGTCTCATGAAATTATTTATGTGTGGGACTTGCAGTTGAGCCTGGCTGGCGTGCGCAAAAGGGCAGAGGGCAGCTCCTGCAGGTATCTGGAGCACCGTGGTGCGATACAAGGGCATCATGGTGTGATACCGGAGCACCGTGGTGTGATGCAGGAGCACCGTGGTGTGATGCAGGAGCACCATGATGGGATGCAGGAGCAACACGTTCCTTTTCCCCCTTGCACAGGGGAAGCCAGAGCCCAGCTCCCCACCTCTCTGGGTTTTAGCACATCATCCCATTTCTCTCATTTCTTGCAACCCTCATGGTTCGGTGTGTGGACCACGGGCACCAGCAGCTCGCTGAGCACAGGGGGAGCAGCATCAGCCCCAGCTCGCCGGGCTGGAGACCGGCCGCCTGCCTGCGGGACAGACACCACCAGCTGCTCCGTGGCAGCTTTCCAGGGCTGGGATATTTCCCTCTGAGCTTTCAAGCCCAGGTGACTCAGCAGGACAGGGATTTACACCCACGGGGCTGCAGCATGCACCTGCCCCTGTGCCTGGGGCTGGCAGGAAGTTTACTGCAGCCCCTGGCCCCTGACCATAAGGGGTGCCCGATGGTGTGGGAATGAATAAACAGCCTGCCCGATAGTGCCTGCTCTTCATTACCGGGCAGGCAGTGTGGGGGGGCTCTGGGGAAAACACAATTCAGCTGTCTCTGTGCCTGTTGGGGCCAGGCAGGGCTGGCTGGAAGGGGTGGGATGACGGTGGCTGCCCCAGGTGGGGCGATGCTGGCTGATAGGGACAGGACGATGGAGGCAGGGATGGACAGGGATGGGCACCTCGGGGTGAGGACACAGACCTGGGTCTGTGGCTGGCACACACATCCCTGCCTCGGTATCAGCTCACTTCTCACCCACGGACAGTTCTCCCTGGGCACAGAGATGACAAACAGCCCAGGAGGGCACAGACTGCATGGACCAGCCCTAATGCCATCCGCGCGTGGGGAGTGAAAGGGAGCCGCAGCCATCCCCGCTCTCGGTGCAGTCTGAGCTCTCACGGAGCTGCTCCCCCTGCTGCATCAGCCTGTTCAGCGCCAATTGCTGCCTCCAGCTGCATAAAACCGGGCCAGAACTGATCTCTTTTTGCTCCAGCTGCACCAGTGCAGGGCTCTGGACCACCCTGCTTTGCTCGCAGGGCTGGGAGCCAGCCAGGGCTCCCAGCACAGGGCTGCAACAGCAAAGAGCCCTCAATCCCTCCAGCCCACGCAGGTCTGAGCTCCTGGCCAGTATTTGCACATCGCGTCCCCACTCCAGGCATGGGGACGACTCAGCAGCCTGCACCGGGGACAGGAGCGTGGCTGTCATGGTCAACCTGCTGTCCCCCACAGGAGGGGGTGAGGTGATGGGTCAGGGTGCTTGGTCCCTCAGAGATGCAGGTGCTGGTGCTGGGATAACACGCTCTCCTTTCCCTCTCTGCCCCCCCCCAGATGCACAGTCCCACCCGAGGCCTGGGCAGGGTGATGGTGTTCCTCGCGGCAGCCCTGGCGTCAGCTTCCCTCGCCGTCCCCGAGGGCTGGGGAGAGGAAGGTGAGCCCCCCCCCGGCCCCCCGGTCGCAGCAAGGCACAGCCCTCCCAGCATGAGGACACTGGGGCACCCCCAAAAAGGGCACGGATCAAGCAACATCAGCGCCTACCTTACAGATGCCTTCCCTTCCCGAAATGCAGCCCCACGGCATTGGGTGTCCCCTGGGCAGCCTGCCCCTGCAGCTGCCCACTGCCCAGCCCCAGTTGGGACCAGTCCTTCCCAGTTCCCCACGTGCAGCAGGACCCCAGGGGTGGCACGCGGGGCTGACACCCCTCTGTGTGTCCCTCCAGGTGTGCAGTACGGCCAGGTGGGGACGGACGTGACCCTGTCGTGCGCCGGTGCCCGCGCCGGGTAGGTGTTTTGTGTGCACACCATGGGGTGGTTTAACGGGTGGGCTCCAAAAAATAAAAAAACAGCATGGGAGCAAAGTCAACGTCTCCATCCCCAGCTGTGCCTGTCTCCCCATCAGCTCTCCCCCAAAGCTTGTGGGGTGTCCCCGCTGTCCCCATCCCCTAACACCCCATCTCTCCCCTCCCCAGCTCGCCGGTGCAATGGAGACGAGAGGGGGCCGCGGCGCTGCCGGAGGGCTCGGCCATCCATCAGGGAGCCCTGGTGCTGCCGCACGCCAGCCTGGCTGCTGCGGGGACCTACAGCTGCCACGGCGAGGATGGCAGCCTCCTGCACGCCGTGTCCCTGCGGCTGGGGCGTGAGTAGTGTGTCCGTGGTCTGGGTGGCCAGGGGGTGCCAAGAGGGGATGTGCACAGGTCCCCGCGTGCTGGCTGTGCTGCAGGGCAGGGGACCCCTCGCTGACCATCGCCTCCCTGCGGGCTCCAGACCTGCCGGGGGTCCCCTTTGTGTCCTGCAGAGCATCCGACTATGAGAACTTCTCCTGCTCCTGGACTTCCAGCCTGGAGACCTTCCTCCCCACCAGATATATCACCACCTATAGGTGAGGGCAGGGCACGGGCTTTGGGGTGAGCGCTGGGATCCCTCCCAAGCACAACCCCCAAATCCTGCCTGCACTCCAGCCTGCACCGTGGGCTTGCCGCCTGCCCCAGAGCATCGTGGCCAAGGAGCAGGCTGTTCCTTGGAGCAGAGCGTGCTTTAGGGCACATGCACAAGCAGGGTTTCTGAGCAGTGCTGGGGTCCAGCACAGGCTCCCTCCCTCCAGAGGGGGTGGACAAGAGAAGCGGGTCATCTGCAAGCCGCCAAGCTCTTCAGCATGCTCCAGGATGAAAGGAGCTGGCGAAACAGCGCTGCCGCTGCTTCTAATTATCACGGCAGGCCAAATTACGGGGCTGCTTTGAAGTCAGCCGGAGCCTGTAAAACCTAGAGCCGGGCCCCGCTGCCAGCCGTGCAGGCGCAGGAGGGGAGCAGGGCTCTCCTCGATTCCCCCCTGAGCACCCCGGAGTGCGTGGGCACGGTGGGAAGAGGGCAGTCGGAACCGGGGCCACGTGGAGCTGGCAGCGGAAAGCAGCGGGTCTTGGGGCTGGAGCGTGGGGTGAGAGCAAGCCAGCTGCTGGGGAGTGGAAAATAACACCACGTCCCTCCAGGGCCGCTTTTATTAGCATGCCTGCATGCTTGCTGCCGCTGTGCACCGAAGAGCAGCGGGCAGGGGGTGTCCTCTGGCACTGGGGATGCTCCTGCGCGTCCCGGTTAACCTGGGACCCCCAGCCCCCTGCTCCTCGCTGGCAGTGCTGGGCACGGTGTTAGCTCCAGCCCCTGTGCCGTGGTGCCCATGGGCTGCAAGGGGAGAGTGGAGTGTGGCAAAGCAGCCCCCCAGGGCCGGTGTGGAGACCTGTGTCCTCATGCTGGGTTACGATGGGGTTGGCATCATGCTGCCTCCTGTCCCCCAGTCCTCACCGTCTGCTTTTCTGTCTCTCCTTGGCAGGAAGAAATCGCTGACAGGGGAAGAAAAGCGGAGGTAGGGCTCACTCCCACCCCGATCCCATGCCCTGGGGACCAGTCCCCATCCAAAAGGCTCTGCCCCTGTCCTCAGCGGGGTCCCCAAGGCGATAACCCCATGGAGGAGCAGGCTCCCCAAGCCATGGAGCTGGGATGGGGGTGTCCCTTTGGCCGTATTGGGGATCTGGGGGTGACAGGAGATGCCCATACCCTACAGAAGCTGTAACAGGGGTTGCCACCTGGCTGCTGGTGCGGTGTTCTGCCCATGTGCCCCCATCTTAGCAGCACCAGGGAGCTGTGTACAACCGGGGTGGGGGGGACATGTCACCACCCCACCTCCCCGTCTGGCAGGAACAAGAGCGGGCACGTGGGGCCGTGCCTGCAGGATCCATCCCGTGCCGGTACCTGCACCGTGCACCGCTCGGAGTTCTGGAGCTCCTACCGGCTGAACATCACCGAGGTGAACCCACTGGGCTCCAGCTTCCGCCTCCTGGACATCACCATGCAGGCCATCAGTGAGTGCCTGTCCCCCTGTCCGTCCGTTCGTCCATCCATGGTGCAGCACAGGGGGTGGGGACACGGCCTGACGGGGTGTCCCTGTCCCCTCCTGCTCAGTTAAGCCAGACCCTCCAGAGGGCTTGGTGGTGGAGCCTGTCCCCCTGGCCCCGCGGCGGCTCTACGTGAGCTGGAAGTACCCCGCGTCCTGGCCCAAGGAGCCCCACTTCCAGCTCCGCTTTCGGCTCCAGTACCGCCCCGTCATCCACCGCTCCTGGTCCGTGGTAAGCGGCGGCCACGGGGGCACGGCGAGGGGTGCCAGGGTGGGATGGTGGCCCTGGGTTTGGGGTGTCCACGTGCCCGACGTCTCCCGCTGCGCAGGTGGAGACGGTGAACCTGTCCGAGGTGATCACGGACGCCTTCGCGGGGCTGGAGCACGTGGTGCAAGTGAGCGCGAAGGATTTCCTGGACGCGGGGAACTGGAGCGAGTGGAGCGCGGAGGCACGGGCCACCCCGGTCAGAGGTGCAGGGCAGGGGTCCTCACGGCTTGCACCGTCCCTCCCACAGCCCCTCCAGCACCCCGGGCTGCCCCTCTGCAGCCCCTTCCCCATGTCACCCCCCTCCCTTGAGTGTCACCAGGGCAAGCCCCAGCTCCTGGGGTCCCTTCACGTTGCCCCAGGACAGCTGGTGCCGTGCACCATCCAAAAACTGGCCCCATGGTGGGAGGTAGAGCTGCAAGGGGGCAAAGCAGCTCCCACCTCCTGCTGCCCCATGGCAGGGTGCAGTTTGGGAACTGTCTCCCATGGCCCTCAGGGCAAAGTGGAGCTGCCAGGAGCACCACAGGGGCACCCTTGGGCTCCCAGGCCCCCATCTCACTGCGAAACCCCAAGGGCACCCTTCTTTACTCCACCCTGCAATGCTACCAATGATTTTGGGTGACTGATTCCCAACCCTGCTGCCCTCCCAGACCCAGCCGCCACGGCGAGTGAAGGAACCACTACAGACGCCAGCCTGGAGAGCCTGGCGGAGGAGCCCTCGCAGGCTCCCAACCCTGAGCCCATCAGTGAGTAGAACTGGGGGTCGTGGGTGAGGTTGGGGACTGGGGTGGGAGCAGGTCCCAAAACCTGGCTGGAGGGTCCTCGCCGAGTGCCGGGGTCGGTGGCATCCCTCGGCCGTGACAGTTTCCTGTCCCAGACCGCAGTGACCCTCTGGAGAAGATGGCCATCCTGGTCTCCCTTGGGATCTTCGCCTTCTTCATCCTGGCTGCTGTTCTCGTCATCACCATTCTCATCTGGTAGGTGGGGTTCTGGCTGCATGAATGCTGTCCCCATCCCACTCTGGCCCCTGATCCCCCAGCACGGGCACCCCGTGTCCCCCAGCCCTGTGCTGGGATCCCAGCTGGGTAGGGGTGCAGAGCAGTCCCTGCACCCAGAGAGGGCTGCTCGGGGTCCTCAGCCACCACCTCTCCATCCCCAGGCTCCGAGTGAGGAAGCACAGCAAGGACGAGACCAAACCCCACAACTTCTTGGTTGCTGCCACCCACTTGAAGGCTCTGCCAAGTGAGTGCCAGTGCGGGTGCACAGGGAAGGGCTCAGGCAGGGCAGTGCCACTGACCCCCTTCCCTCTTTCCCTGCAGGGACCCAAATCCTGCCATGAGCCCCATCCGACCCCGCTCCGTGCACCCGCTCACCACGTACGGACCGTGACACCACTGTTGGCACCAAGGGCCCCACGCTGCACAGCCTCGGACGCTGCCCCCAGCACCCTTTGGGTGCGGGATGGACCCTAAGGACAGAGGCTGTGCTTCCAGGAGCTTTGGGCTGCCCGTGCCAGCCAGGAGCCGGCTGGAGACACCTCGGACTCAGGGCGACGAGCCATGCTGAGCACATGGGGATGGGGCACCGAGCCAGCCCCGCGCCGCTGCGCCGTGCCACCTCGAGGGGGACCATGGGCACAGGCTCCCAAGGGTGCTGGGCATCGCTGAGCCCCCTCCACCAGCCGTCTAAAGGCAGAAGGGACCCCCACCCCCCTTCTGTGATCCCAATAAATGGGGTAGCGTTGGCGCTACCCAGGCAAGACCCCTTTGCACCTTGCTGCCAGAGCCTCCTGCCCTGCTCAGCCCTTGCTGAATGCCAGCAGAGGATGCAGGCTGGTGGCTGGGGCATCTCGCCTGTCCTGCAGCGGGGACACAACCCTCTGCAGAGCCCCCTGCTTGGCGTGTGCTCCTCTGGCCCCTCCTCACACCTCGACCCGGCCCCTGTAATCGCTTCCATGTGTTGGCACCTCCCAGCCCTGGTGCTCGGCGCCAGCGGCTCCGTGCCCAACCAGATCCAGATGGGGAAACGCAAGCAGCAGCAGCATGGGGTGGGTCTGGGGGCTCTGTGTTACCCGGGGCTGCCCGAGGCAGGATCCATCCCACCGTGGTCCCCATGTGAGGCAGGGCTGGGAGGTGGCTCTGGTCAGATCCTACCCTGGTATCCTGGAGCTGGGGATGAAAGCTAGTCTGTGCCAGGGAGGGGGGCAGCTCTGTGCCCTTTGCAGAGGCTCTGGCACCACCAGCAACGTGCCCACCTCCATCTCTGGCATGCTGCTGGGGTGGTGCCATACTGGGCTGGGAGCCAAGCCTGCAGCACCCAGCCCAGCTGTGCCCCTCTTCCTGATGTGCCACAGCCACCCTCATCTCCCCTTGGTCCCCTTGGCACCCCATGGACAGCCCTTCCTGCCTTGAAAACAGCTCTTGCCACCATCAGATCCCACTTGAACAGCACTGTGGAGGGAATCAGGGCTGTGGTTGTCCATAGGATGCTGTTGAACACGTACAACACCCATCCCATAGCATTTGCAAAGCGAGCTGCGTGTTGCCAGCACCTGGTGCTGGTTTAGAGGCGGACGCCTGCTTGTGCCTCAGGAGCGCAATGGCCAGAAAATGGGAGAGTGTGAGCCAACAGCTCCAGCCCCCACATCCTGCCCTGCTTATAAGCTCCTCCAGAGAGTCCAGGCTTGCTCCAAATAAAAGGGAATTGCTGCTGGCTAGTGGAGCAGGGGAGCTGGCAGGGACTACAGGAACCTTACTGGTGCCCAGAGCCATGCCCGCATCCCCCAGCAGCCCATAAATGTGATACATGGGCAGCCTGGGAGCCCAGGGAAGCATGAAGCAAAGTGTTTGGGGGTCTGAGGGTACAGTGCACAGCTATACTGCTGGGGGCTGTGTGCCCCGAGAGCTTGAGCTGGCACAGGACGCGGGGAGCGCAGCACTCCTCCGGAGCAGTGAGGCGTGAGGCTGGGGTGAGCAGCAATCTGGGATAAAGGAGAGGCCTCCAGATGCCAAAGTCAACTTTGCCTCCAAGCTGCGGAGGAGAAAAACAGGAAGGGACCATGAGAGCAGTCCCAGTGCCGGCACCTCCCTGTCCCACCGCCGGGCCAGGGCACTTCCTTCAGGGCTCGGGCTCTTTGGTGGCTCTGGCTCGCGGCTGAGCTTGTAGGAGGCTGGAGCCCTGCCGGGACGCACCCAGGGCAAGCAGTGGTGCTGCCAGTCCTGCCTTGCTGCAGCCACCGTGATGGGTCATGGGCTGTGCAGCTGTGCCCAGGTCGCTTGGGTGGCGCAGGTCCTGCCCCAAATGCCTGGGCTGGCCCTCAAGCCCCGAGTCCTCTCCCCCATCACTGCCCCGATGCCTCTCCCCCATCACTGTGCTTTGCACAGAAGGAGGAAGGTTGTCTGCAAAAGAGCCCTCATGTCGCTCTCCTGCTGCTCTCTTCCCTTTTCCTCCAGGAAAGAGAAAGAAGCAGCCCTGGTAGATCCTAGGAAATACAAGGGAATGATTCATGTGAGTGAATCCCTGGGGCAAGGGAGAAAGGAAGGAACACATACACAGACTGAATCAGTAGGGAGGGAAGGGTGCATGGGTTGGGGGAAGGAGCCAGATATATAGAGGGATGCAAGGACTGGGCAGACAGAGGAGGGGAGGGAAGGACAGATGGACAGAGGGACGGATAGGCAGATGAACCATTTGGACACCCAAATACTATCCTCAGCATCAAAGATGCTCGTGCAGAGACTGGTTTGTGAGGACAGCTGGGAAGCCAAGTGCATAAGGCTGGCAACGGAAGGCCCATTGGCAGAGCGAGGACAGTATTTGGGGTCAGGTCCAGTGTGTGACCCACACGTCCAGTCCCCAAGGAAGTGGCAACACGGCTGGCATGAGGAGACAGAGCCTGAATCAACAGAAAGTCAGCCCCTGTGCCAGGCAGAGAGGGGCATCTCCACCCTCCTGGTCTCATGCTGTCCAGGCAGGGGGAGCAGGGCAGGGATCCTGCCCCAGGGACACAGCAAATCCAGACACAAATGCTTTAAAAACCCAGTGCTGGGCATTCACCTCAGCTGTAAATTTAAATTCAGCTGTGAGTGGGATATCTCTGCCTGGGGTCTTGCAAGAGCATGCTGGAGACCTCGGAGGTTACCCATGCTCCGTTTTCTTATCCTGCCTCCCTTTCTAGCTGCAAACTCTGTGCCCAGCACCAGCTCTATTTTCTGAAAGAGAAAGCTGGGCATCACCTGGCAGGCCAGATGTGCTGGCACCCAAATGTGGGGAGAGGAGAGGCCTGAGACGCCTTTTCTCACTGCCCTGTTATAGGCTTCTGCCTGCACAAAAGGCTTGTTTCTTTCTCTCCCTGTTTGCTGTGGTTGCCTCCTCCCTGCCTCCAGGACACTTTTTGTCTTTCATGGCCTAGAAACGCCAAACGCAGGGACACAGAGGTGCTGGGAGGCTAAACCAGCAGCTTAGCTGTACCCAAGCAGTGCTGCTCGTGATGCGCTCCGCAAATGGCCGTTCCCCCCTCAGCCCAGCAGCAGGACTTTCGACGAGCTCACCAAACACTGGGTTTCCCTGCCAGCTTTTTTTTTTTTTTCTTTTCTTTTTTCCTTTTTTTTTTTTTCTTTTCTCTGAAAGCAGGCCCGGTGTCCAAACAAGAGTTCACATCTCTCCTCCAGCTGCTTCTTGAGCTACAGGGACTGAAGCAGAGCAGGAAACACCTCTGGGAGCAGCCTTTGGGGAGGGACAGGGAGCATCCTGACCTGCTCACCTCCCACCAGCTGCATCTTGTGCTCCAGGAGGATGCTGGGCCAGAAGGCACCAAGTCATGGTGCTTTCTCACTGCTCCAGAGCACTTTATTTAGCTCCCCACATATACAGGGCACCAGCACAGCCAGGAGCAACCCCAAGGGCTTGGGCTGTTGGTCTGCACTTGTGCATCTACATCTGGCTGCAAAGGGCCAGTGAGCTGCCTGGGGAGGCAAAGCTGTGTAGGAAGCTGTGCAGCAGCACCTATCCTCATTTCCTTCTCCCCAGAACTCCCACCTGGGCCAAGACCCCAAGCGCCATCCTCCCACAGGCTCAGAGCAGTCAAGAAGGATGCCCAGACACTATTTTTCCACTAGATGGCAAACAACGCCTTTAAAATAGCCTTCCGAGGAGCTGCATGCCTTCCTCCAGTAGAGGAGGCTAAGAAAAGAAAATCCTTCCTCAGGGCAAAGCCTGGGGGCTGGGGGCCTGGGGCTGCCTGCTGCGGGGCTGGGGATTGGAGCTTGGCCAAACCTGCCCAGCAAACAGCATACGGTGGTCCTCCATGCCAGGGACATCTTACTTTTTTTGCCATTTTTTGAATTGTCTTTTTTTTCCCACACCCCCGGTTTTGCCCCAATCCTAGGACACCCATCCCTCGCCCCATAAATGCGAGAGAGGTGTCTGGATAACCCCGCAAAGCACCTTGAACCGTGGGTGGCCACAAAGCCAAACCCGGAAGCTTTGCTGGGGATTAATCACGCTGTGGTGTGCGAGCCAGATGTGTCCTCGTGCCTGCTAGCAGGAGGGCAAGCCCCCAGCTCCATGTGCAAGCCCTTGTGCTGGGTGTGAATAAAGGAGGAAGGGATGGAGGCTGTGCAGGTGGATGTGTGCGCTCGGCTAAGATCTTCTGCCAGCTCAGATGTATTTCCAGGCTTGCGTGTGCTTGTTTGAATTCAGCCCCAGAGTACCTCGTGGTCTCTATACTAACCTTGTGCAGAAGTTTTCTGAGTTTTGTACTGGCTCTGGCACCTCTGCAGCCCGTCAGCAGCCTGCCACCTTGCTCTTGGGGCAAATCCACCCCTCCAGAGCCCCAGACACGTGCCCAAGATGTGCAAAAAGCCAGAGCGGGGCCGTGCAAGGACCTACCAGGCATGTTAATGAACTAACAGCAGTTGCTTTTCCTCCACGAAGTGCTCAGAAGCCTTGCTCCTGGCAGCATCAGCTCCGTTTGCTGCCTCCAATGTTTCCTGTCCAGGGCTGTTGTTGGGCATGGTTTATTCTTGGGTGAGAAAGGTCCTCCAGGCTTCCTGGAGACTTCCTTTGGGAAGGATTAATTGCCTCTTCCTCCTTGAAGATGGGAAGTCCCTCTTGGGGCTATTTATAGTTAAAAAAAGAACACAGAGAAAACGAAAGAAGGGTGGCTGGGGAACAGAAACCGAGGGAGCTGTCGGGAGCTGGTGAGCAGCAGGCGGCTCGGGGCAGCATGCCTCAGCCAAACCCGCTGCCGCGCTGCCGCGGCCACTGGACCACAAGCGGGGCAGGCGAGAAGCCCTTCTGGCTCGCTGCAGCAGGGCTGGGCTCCTGGCCAGTGCTTGTGTTGGCACGTGCTGACGGCCGGGGATGTGCCTGGGGCTTTGGGATCGGGGCAGAGGTGGTGCCAACGGTGGCCAGAGGCTTCCCCATCCCTTTGCCCTGTGTGTCACTGTCCCCGAAGGCAGCGGAGCAGCAATTCGGCACAGACGTGGCTGTGTCGCTCTGGATGGTGAGATTTACAGATCCAGGAGGGTTTGACCCAGTGGGGAGATGTTTGGCTGTGCGGCCTGTGTGCCTGAACAGCCACAGCATCAGAGACCCCCCCAGTATCCCCAGGCTAACTATTACCCTGCTCTGCTGACCCAACCCCATCACCCCTGGCTATTGACTCTCTCTCTGAGCTGAGGACACCAAGGGACAGGCAATTCCCCTTGCCTGAGGATGTCCCCCATTGCCATGACATTTTCGTGAGCTCAGCTTCCAGCCCAGGTCCTTGAGCCTTCCCTGTAGGCTCAGGGTTCTGGGATTTTCTTCCTGGGTGGTTTTCACCAAGAAAATGCTACCTGCCTCTGTATGGCACCTGGGAGAGGTGACAGCCTGCCACGGGCCTTGCTTGGACCACATCTTGGGTCCCTGGAAGCTGGATCCTGCTTTGGCTGTGGTGCTGAGTGGCCCCAAGCCAACCAGCAGGCCAGGGGCTAAGGAGCAGGAGTGATACCGTCCACGTCCCTCACCTGCTGCTGCCAGGTGAGAACATACAATCAAGGAATGGTTTAGGTTGGAAGGGACCTCTCAGGTCATCTGTTCCAGCATCCTCCAGCACAAAGCAGCTTCAGAAACACCAGCGGGGCTGCACCAAGCTGCTCCAGCTAAGTGGGGACTGTGGGATTTCAGCTATGTCTGCTTCCTCCCCTTCATAAGCAGCTTGGCTCTGCTCCAGGATGAAGCTCTGCAGTAGATACCCTTTTTGTCTGTACTTTTTCATCACGATCCTAGAAATGCAGAAGTTCTTAAGCTGTGGTAAAGATTTGATGGGTGACCTCCAGACCTGCTTCACCCCTGCAGTGCTTCCTGCTCTGTGGGGCTGCCTGGAAGCCTACAGGAGACCTAAGAGCTGACCGAGGTCTGGAGACCAAAGGAAAAGCTACCAGTGCCAGAAGGGCCGTGCTTTCATTTCTTCCTGAAGACAAGAAATTTGAAGAAAAAAACAAAACAAAACAAACAAAAAAATGAAGACCTGCTGCCTTCACCAGGGTAATGTCTATGAAGGGAAGTGAAAGCTCCCAGCACAGGCTCCAGCACAGCTCACCGCAACCGCGGCTGTGATTCCCCAGTGCAGTAACCCCTGTACTCTTCCTCAAAGCCCAGCTGCAAGCCAGAAAATAAGGAAAAAGACAGAAAGACAGCTACACAAAAGGAGGATGGGTATTGTGGTGGAGGGAGGCAGCAGAAACCCAAAGCAGTGCACAGAGGGGATGCTGCCCAGCCAAAAGTTTGGCTTCAGTGTCTTTAGGATCTGGGCTTTGGGTGTCACCCTGTCACTCCTCTTCTCCCCCAAGAGCATCAAGAAGACCAGCACCCACTGCCCCTGATGCTGGAGGCAGGACATAGAGTGATAAAATGCTTCTAATCCATCAGCGGAAAAGGATAAATTATCATCAGCCTCCACAGAGGGTGAGGTTCACCTCACCCCGACCTTCGTGCTGCCAGCTCCAGCTCTGGTGACATTCCCCGTAGGACAGCAAAAAGCCTGGGTGACATTTCAGGGTCCTCCAGAAGAGAAGAAGAAGCCACCTTCCTGCAAAATGCAGGCATGGAGCTACAGCCTGGCTGGTGCAGTGCCAGAAGAGAGGGGGCAATGTGGGCTAGGAGGAGGGAGGGCTGCAAGTGTCCCTTTAAGGATATCGTACCGCTGTGAATATTTACACAAACGCACGCAAGGCTCTGTAATCTGCAAGCCTGAGCACATTGTAAAAAGGCTGATAAAGTGCTGAGCTCTCTCTCGATCATTTAGTTTTGCCTTCACATTTTTTTTCCCACTTGAGAACAGATACTAGGCCGAGTTTGTGTATTTTGTACCCAATAAAGATATTAAGAGCCCTTTAATCTGCCGCTGCACAATCAGCAGCTTATTTTGCCACAGAGGTAAATAGCATTGGTGTGAGGAGTTTGCTGTGTGTGGCTCAGAGCTCGCTGAAAAAACATCCTTGGGCAGTATTCAGTGCGTGCACAGGTGGCGGGCTGGGCAGGCCAACCTTGTCCCATGTGGCTGCAAATCTGGTGGCTTTCCTGTCCTCGCAGGGCACAATGGGCTTTGCACAGTCTGTGTGGATGCTTGCAGGGTGAGGTTTGCTTTCAGGGAATGGCAATGGGGAATGTGGCTGGAGAACCAGCGCGATGCCACCCACTGTCCTGGTGCCTGCTGCCACCGTGCTGCAGCACGGGGTGGGGTGAGGCATCGGGTGGCAGGGGAAGGGATCCGTGCACAGCAAGAATCCGTGCAAAGCTTGGATTTTTCAGGATTGTACCAGCTTGGGAGGTTAGAAAGCAGCAGGGCCCCACCAGATATTAATTTGTGCTTTCCTCCCCAAGCTCTTTGTGTGCGGTGCAAGCTCTTTTACCGTGAGCACCAGTGCACGTACGGAGGTCTCCTGTGCTCTTCTTGTGCTGGTGGAGGTTTGGGAGGTGTTTTTGTCTTGCTCTGTGTATGAGAAGGGAAAAGAAGAGCTCTGGAGCTGCAGAGAGCAAGGCTTGTGAACCCATCCCAGCACTTCACAGAGTGCTTGAGATAGAGTCTCCTGCAAAGACAAGCTTTACGTGACCAAGAGACCTGGGTAGAGGGCAGGCATCTCACAGAGCACCCCGTTGCTCTGTGCACATCTCAGGCTTGCTGTGTTCACCCCCACGCACCCCAAAAACCCTCACACAAAGCCCTCCCCAGCTTGTCCTCATCTGCTGCCTGTCCCCCCGTGTCTCTGGGATGTGCTGGCACACACGTGGCCAGGGACAGTGCTGAGAGCCGGCTGGCCTTGGACTCTGCACAAACAAAGGCAAGAAGAGGCTCGGTGGTGCCTTCCTGCTCCTTCCTGGTGGGTGGCCGGCTTTTTCTGCTGGCCAGGATTTTTCAGGGACGCAGGGACCTTGGGTTAAGCATTGTTAGGGCAGGGCAAGGAGCCAGGAGAGTTCTTGCCCCGCAGGACACAAGGTCAAAGGATCGGCATGACATGCTCCCTCCCGAACAGTGTATATGTCCCCATCTGCAACCACTTCCTCAGGATGTGACAAAGGCTCGGTAGGTGACAGCATCCCAGGAATGAAGGGCAGGGAAGAGCCTCAGCTGCCGGTACCCCTCATCCCAGCTTTACCTTCTGCAATGCGTCCATCTGCACCTAAATGCTCCCCATCCGCAGCTGGGTGCTTTCTGCCCAGGTGAGGCACTTCCACTTGCTTTAAGCTTGCCACTTGGTCGCTGCAGGGCTGGACTTTGCTCATGTCAGACCTGGGGACAAGAGGAGCTCTGGAGTTGCTGGTTTGGAGCCCTGGCAGCGCTGCAGCAGCACACGGGGAGAAATGTTTCTAACAGCAGTGAAGGGGGCTTTAAAAGACCTACATGGTTTCCAGGGGTTCGGAGCACTTCTAAGGGGACCGTGGCATTGTAAAGACAGAGGAGGGCAGCTCAGGTGCCCGGCAGGCTCTGATGTGATACTTTCAGCCTGCAGGTGAGCAGCAGCCCCAGACCTGCTGCCCAGCCCTCCCAGCAGCTCCCTGCTCATGCAGCTCGGGGCTGCCTGAAGGAAGGACCTGTCTGCCTTTGTTTTCCATCACTCTGATGCCCTGAGTCCTCTCCCCTCCTTTTCCTGGAAGGAAGGGATCCACAAGCATGTCCCTCCTCAGCAGGGCATGGGGCCAGTCTGCCTTATCAGATACAAAAGAGCCAGCCAGGGACTTTCCACTCTTTGCTGCTGTGCCCAAGTAGGACTACCAGCCTGGTACATTAGATTGTCTTTGGAGACTTCCCCAGCTCCCCTGTCCTCTGCTCCCTTTGCACACTTGGCAGTTCTGCTCTCTCTGATGACATTTTTGCTGGCCCTGTCACCCTCTGCCTGGAAATCCTTGGACACAAATATCCCACAGGAAGGCTGGGAAGGAAGATGCAGACCCTTTTGCCCCACGGGAAGCCCCCACGTCTCCAGCCACTATGGCTTCCTCCTTTGCAGGCAGCTGAGAAAAATGCTCACTTGGGAATTTTTGTGTTGGACTCTGTGCTGTCCCTAATGACCCGTGTATTAGGGACACAGAGCTGCAGACTCTTCAAACCAGCTCTGGTACCCACCCTCTGACTCCTGGCTGTCAGAGAAAGCCCTTTGTAGCAGATCCATATCAAAGCATTGCAGAATTGCCAAGATTGGTGAAGGTGAAGAATTACTTCATCTCTCCACTCAGTCTGGCACTGGAGAGCAGTTCTGTTGGAAGAGAAGAAGCAATATTGAGCAGGCTGAGACCGTTCAAGCACTGGCCCAGAAAACAGAATGATCTGGCTGAAACCCAGAAACCTTGTGTGAGTGCCACCAGCCATACCTTACAAGGGACAAGATCCAGGGCAGGAGGAATCCTTCCCAGGCAGAGATGAAGAGGTTCTAGCAGCAGGAGAGCAATGACCCTCCTGAAACCCAGCCAGAGCTCTTGTAGAAAAGCCCTGTGGGGTCACATTTGTAGGGGGTCAATGCCCTGCTGGAAGAAGTTGTTCTGTGCTTGCATCTGCCTGCATGCAGTATGGGAAAGAGCTGCAGCCTCCGAACTGATGAAGCAAATGAGGCAGAGCCCCTCTGGACAGCTGGGAGCTTCTGCTCGGCACGGGCTTGCCCCAGCAGCCAGCGCAGCCAGTGATGGATGGCCCAGCATGTCCTGGCACACCATGGCCTCACAGCACTTACTTGAGACAGCTGAAGCACAAGGAAGACAAATGAGACCCAGAGAAACCCAACCTGCTGCTGGCCCCCTCCATCTCCATTTACATGTCTGCTTTCTCTTCCAAGTCCATGTATCTCCTTTGTTTAGGAGCGTGTGTGGCTCTTGGTCTGATTCCAGATGTTTTCTGCTTGAGACCTTCCTCATTCTGTAAAAGCACTGAGCACGGACACTTTGGGGCCCATTTTGGTTAAATTTCCCTTGCTTCAGATGCTTCAGATCTTGCACGAACATCAGATCACAGTTCCCACGACTTCATGCAGCCCTCAGAAAAGTACCATAGAGCAGAGAAAACCCACCTCACCCACTGGGGCACTGGTAGACCAGAATAATGGGAAACAAAGGATTTGGAAGGACTGTCGTAGGTCATCCAGTCCCTCCTGTGCCAAGTCAGAGCCAGCACAACTCAAAGCTTCCCAACAGGCTATGGTCTAACTGTAAAATCTGCAGCAGTGGAGAGGGAGCGTTTCCTCAACTGACCCTTCTTGATAAGTGGAATTTCCCCTCAACATCTGACCCCAAGGTCTTCTGTGATTTCTTGTCCTATCAGAAGTGAATTCAGAGAACAGTTTCTTTACTTTCTCTTTGAAACAGCAGCCTCCTGTACATTTGGAGACCATCTCTTCTGTTCCTGGAATGAGGGTAAACCCAAGTTCCTTCAGCCAGTACTTGGAGGCCAGGGCATCCAAACGTCTAAACACTGCTCTCCTCTTCAGCTCTCCCAAGTGGGCACCCCCCTTCCCACAGTTGTCCCATCTCCTGATCTCCTCTAGGACCACCTCTCCTACCAACACTACCAAATAATGTCCAATATTCTTGCTGAATGTAGCTCAGAGAGAAATTAAGACATTTGTCCCAGTAGGAGGAAAGCGAACAGAGCCTGGAGGTGTTCCTGGGAAGCTTCAAGACCTGTACCCCTTGTTACAGAATCAGAGAATTGCAGAATGGGTTGGGTTGGAAGGGATCTTAATGACCACCCAGTTCCACTCCCCTGCCTTGGGCAGGGACCCCTCCCACCAGCCCAGGCTGCCCAAAGCCCCATCCAGCCTGGCCTTGGGCACTGCCAGGGATGGGGCAGCCACAGCTTCTCTGGGCAGCCTGGGCCAGGGCCTCGCCACCCTCTGAGTGAAGAATTTCTTCCAAATATCTAATCTAAACCCACTTTCATTTACTTTAAAGCTTTTACCCCTTGTCCTATCACTCCACTTCCTGAAAAAGAGTCTCTCCCTGGCCTGTAAGCCCCTTTAGGCACTGGCAGGACCCTGTAAGGTCTCCTGGAGCCTTCTCTCCTCCAGGCTGAACACCCCCATCTCCCTCAGCCTGTCTCCACAGCAGAGGTGCTCCAGCCCTCTGAGAATTCTTGTGGCCTCCTCTGGACTGGTTCTGATATGTCCATATCCATCTTGTGCTGGGGGCCCCAGAGCTGGGTGCGGGGCTCCAGGTGGGGTCCCACGAGAGCAGAGCAGAGGGGGACAATCCCCTCCCTGCCCTGCTGCCCACGCTGTGTTGCTGCAGCCCAGGACACGGCTGGCTTGCTGGGCTGCAGGTGCATGTCGCCATCTCACGTTCAGTTTTTTGTCCCGCCCATGCCCCAAGTCCTTCTTCACAGGGCTTCTCTCCAACCATCTGTCACCCAGTCGGTACTGACATTTGGGATTGCCCCAGCTGAGGTGCAGGACCTTGCCCTTGGACTTGTTGAACCACATGAGGTTCACACAGGCCCACCTCTCAACCTGCCCAAGTCCCTCTGGATGCCTCCAGCATGCCAGCCACACCACACAGCAGTCACAGGCCTTCCTCACCACAGCACCCACAACGCAATCCCCCATTTCCCCATTTCTCCTGCTTCCACTGCAACTGGGGCAACGCTTCTCCACCCCAGGTGAGAACTGCAGAGCTCCAGGCCCTGCTGCCCTGCCTGGGCCTACCAAACCCAGCCAAGAGCCACGGCGCAGCATGGACACAGCCTTCAAAAACAGCAGGGCTCAACCCAGCGGACTTCAGCCCGGCCTCTCCCCCCAGGCAGGCAATGAAACCCCGCGGGCTCCGGCGCTGGGAATTCCCTGGAGGCAGCCGGCCTTGGCAGGGGCAGAGGAGGATGCTGGAGCGCTGCGCCGCAGCTGGGAAACGAAACCAGGCACTGCGAGCGGAGGGTGAGTCCGTCGCTGCATCTGGGACACTTCTGCTTCTGTTCTTTGCAACGCGGTGGCTGCCGTCCATCGCTCTAAATGCTGACTGGTGCCTTTCCAAAAGCCACAACAAGTAAACGGAAGGTGGGAAATTACAACCTGTGGAGGATTTCTGTGAAAATTCTTGATTTTTTCACCAAAGACCGCCTCAGAGGATCAGGAGACTCCTCCGAGTGCTGCTTATTTGGAGCAGCATCTTCCGTGGAAAGCCATGGCTTGGTGGTTTAAACAAGATTAAGGAACACACATGTAAACACAGTTGTGTGTTTGCAGCGTGGGGACAGTGCACAGCCTAGCAGAGGAGGGTTTTTCCCAGCCAGCACATCTGCAAGAAAGAAAATTTCGCTTTCTGTGGGAAAACAGAGAAGAGAGAGATGCGTTTAGTGGAGGCTGAAGACTGAGGGCTGCAGAGGGTGAACCTCCTGGTGACACAACACAGCTGCCACATCCCTCCGGACGGGCACAAAATGGCCAGCACATGGGCAAACCTGGGGCAGAGGGGACCGAGGGAGCAGGGCAGAAGCTGGGCAGCACAGGGCCGAGTGGGCTGAGAGAGGAAGACTCCAGCATGAGAGGTTTTCACCTTCTAGGTGTAAGCCAGGATCTCAGCAAGAGCTCTGAAGTGTGCCATACTGCTAGAAAATCTTCCGGCACTCCCTTTCCGCCCCAGACATAGAAAGGTGTTATGTGCATATGGGTTGAATTTAATGTCCTAGATTCACAAGGACCTCCAAAACCTTCCCTTCTTTCCCTTCCCCAACCCTCACTAGGAGGACACACCAGCCAGCGCCTTTCCTAGAAGCATGGCTAAGCAAGAAAACACGAGGGAGAGGTGAGGAGTGCCACAGAAAACATCACTAAGCCTCCTGTCGATGCCTAGCAGGTTGTAGGGAGGGATGGGTAATGAGGAAGGTACTTTCCAGAGACTTCTGGCAGCACGACAAGTCTTCTGTTTGCTTGTCCTCCCAGTTTTCTCTTTTATCTCCAGGTTTTACTGCTACTGTGCACGAAGAGAAGATGGGTGCTCTTGAGGGCAGAGAGGATGGGTCCCCCCTCCCTTTCCAAAGGGTGCCGTGGGAGCAGGGCAAAGGTGCTTCTGGCTGGTGGCTGAGCCTACGCTGCCATGAGCCACATCATCCACTGTGTGTAAAAGCCAAGCCCAGCATGGGTATGAGGTCCCTGTGTCATGAGGTCCCTGTGTCAGAAAGCTACTGGGCTCTGTTTCACTCCTGGGACCTGCACTAGGAAGAGCAACCAGGTCCCCTGCTCCAGCCCCGGGGATCGGAGCCAAGAAGCCAGACCACGGAAGGGCAGGGAGAGGTTCCAGGGCACTAGGCAAGGAGCAGAGCCATCAGGTGCGTGGGACAAGAGGGTACATCCCAGCTTGTTCCCCGCTGCAGGGTTGTTGGGGTTTGGTTGCAGGGCTTTGTTGCTGCTCCTGCCCTCCAGTAAAAGCTCCTTTACCCTGTTCTCCCCGAGCATGACCAATTCCTAGAGTCAACCTTTAGGGGAACAGAGGTCAGCTTTCAGGCACCCCAAAACTCCCGCATCCCTTCTCCTATGGGCAAGGTTCACCCCACATCTTCCTAGTCTTAGAAAACCCCTGAGAAAGAGTTTGGGGTGATAACCCCAAATCCTACCAGCAAAACATGGACCACACAGCTCAGGCCCCAGGGTTGTTGGAAACCCACTTCCCTCCTTTGCTCAAGTAAATTTTTTTTTTTTTTTTGGAGGGGTCTGACTGAGCATTCAGGCACTGAAGGTCAGAGCAAAACTCAAAAACTGGTGGAGAAACAAAACTGAAAATACTGAGCTGGGAGTTTATTCTTTGCTGGGCAGGAAAGGTAGGAGGCTGGAGGGAAGCCCCAGTGTTTCAGGGAATGTGAATGGGATTTAACCAACCATCCCCCGTCCTGAGTAATGAGGGCCAGATCTGCTCACAGGAGGAGTTGGAGGATACTCAGCCACATTTTTGTATTTGCTGATGGTGCAAGCTCCAAGGAATCTGGGTGGCTAAAAGCAGGCAGTATGGTCTTTGGTGGTGGGATCACTCAGCTCCTAAAGTCCCTCAAGGCACATCCTTTTCTATGCACTCTCTCCTGTGCCCCCACAAGCAATCTCCCACTTACTGGGGCAGATCAGCCCAAAGGGGACCTGAGAGTAGGGTATAGAGCCTGGGCAGTAGGTTCCCCCTGGCCCTCAAGAAAGATGTATCTAAACCAGCTTGTTGGGTGCTCTGGGGGTGGCCTTTGTGCGATGAGCTGAGCAGATCCCCAGGGACCCAGCACAGCCCGAAGGATGGGAGCTCCTCCTGTGTCCCCAGATGCTCAGCTGGGTGAGGCCAGCAGGGACCTTCCAGCTGTCGGAGAAGGCTCCAGGGATGTAGCTGCAGGAGGAGCAGTTCTGCTCGGAGCCCCACAGCCTGGCCAAGAGTGCTGGCATCCTCCCACAGGACAAACCTTAGCAGAAAGTGTCCGGACAAGCAGCACCGGAGATGACATGCTGGGAATGAATGAAAAACCAGGAGGGGCCTGGGGAGGAGAGATGCCAAGCCTGGATCCTCTCCATCACCCACACATGTTACTGGTTAGGCAAGAGTTTAGAGCACAACGGGAAGAGAGCAACGGGGCTTTTCCCCGCCTGGCTTCCCACCCTGCCCATCCATCCACATGTCCCATCTCCTCCAAACAACCCAGGCAGGTCCCTGAGCCGGGTCTAGTGCTGGTGCCCAGGGAGCTGTGCCCGTGGAGAGCAGCCCCTTGCCTTGGCACCAAGCAGAGGAGACCACCAGCACAGGGGACAACTGGTCCTTGCACTTGGACACTAAGGTCATGCCTCCTGTGCTGCTTGGGAGGTATCTGAGACAGCTTCCACCAAGCCTGTGAGGAACAGGAGAGCTCTCATGATGCCAGCAGTGAGACCTGGGGCCAGAGAACTACCCGTGTTCAATTTGCTGGCATAGGTACAGCCCTGCCTTTCTTTCCTGGCCTTGTGCACAGTCACCAGAAGAAGGGCTGTTTACCAAGCTCCCTAGGAAAGCTCTTTTGTTGCAATGTCTTATGAGCCCATAACATGAGAAATACAGATTCTAGGTGTTGATAAAGGACTATGGCTGATTCAATTGATGCTCCAGAGTACCTCACACCAAAACCTGGTCCTACTGAGGGTATGTCTGCATCATTTTGCGTTGGGTCCTGATCTTTCACACTGACACTTGAGGATGCAGCAAGGGTAGGCAGAGAGCAGGAAAAACACAGTTGGAGAGAGAGAGACAAACAGGAGGGCTTGGAGCACTTTTACTGAAACTGGCTCTCGGCTGGGACCCAAGGTTTTGACACGTCCATGATTTGCTGCTTTCTCCAAGGATAGTGGCCACTTCCCTCCAGAAAGGTCATTGACTTTTATATCAGAAAAACTCTCTGTGCTGTTTACTAAGATCTGAGCCCTGCTGGTTTGGACAGATTCCCAAGAGATGGGCTGTGGAGCAGGGAGAGCTGCTCCAGGGCTGCAGCCAGGCTGGGTCCTCCTCGCCAGGACCACGCACACACACTGCCCAGCATCTCCTGCCCTACCCTTGAGGGTGGAAGGGGTGGGAGCCACGGCACGGTGCTCCTTGGCAGGGTAGCCTCCAGCCAAGAACAGACCCACTCCATCTGAGACCAAACCCATCCTGCAGCCCCTGCCCACCAGCTGCAGAAGCTCATCCTGGGCATGGATCCACGCCAAGCACCCTCCTCCTCCTCCTCGGTGCGGCCCCTCACAGGTCACCGAACGAGCAGCAGAAAAGCTCTGCCAAAGCAAGCACTGGTTAAGCTCCCTTCCCACTCACATTGTTTGTCTTGGCCTCTCTTCCCATACCAGCCTTCGTCCTCTTCCTCCCCCTCCCCGGGATTATATTCCTGGAGCTGTCACTGTGCTTAATGAGCTGGGACAGACAGAGATGATGCGAGGGCTCTGGGAAAATCACAGCAAGATGCAGCCGAGACCAGGGCATGGCAAGTGCACACAGAGCAGGAGGAGGACCCTGGGGGGGAACACCTGAAGCCACCGATCAAGGGAGAAGCAGACCAGCAGAGGAAAGGGGCTGGATCTCATCTTGCTTTCACCAGGTTTCAGCAACAGCCACCACCTGGGCATCCCCAGCCACTGCACCACCACGGATGCTGTCCGTTCCCTCAGGAAGGGCCCCCAGGCCATCCCACTCCCAGCCTGTGCCCAGTGCACATAATTTAACCCTGTGGACAGGCGCATGCCAGAGCACGGTGCCTTGCTGCTGGCTGTGCCTGGCTGCTGGCTGTGCCAAGCCTCACTTCTGCATGTTTGTCCCATGCTTCGGCAGAAGGGAGTGGGTTTGTTCAAATATCGTGTGGCAGGGTTGAAGGGGCAGTTTCCATGAGGCCATTTTGGGGCAGCAAGCCTTAGGGCAGACCAGCTCAGTTTTAGGGAACTGATCATCCACAGCCCTGGTGCACAGAACTAGGAAGAAAGTGTCCAGGGACTCACAGCTCATGGGTGACAATGGGCAGTAGCCAACGTGGCCCCCCTGTGCTTTACCCATGGATGCATTTAGGAGCAGGGACACTGGGCTCTTCACCTGCCTGTATTTCCCCCGGCGCTCTTTCTCGTGTCCTTCAGCACAGCTGTGCATTGGCACTGAGCTGCTAGGGCAGCCCAAGCCTTCCTGTGCCTCAGTTTCCCTTCTCCGCAAGAGCAAAGTTCCCATCCCCAGCAGAGGTGCTGGTGGAACTGAAGTGGTTTGGTCTGGATGCTGCAATACTTGCATGCTCCCTAACACCTTTCATCCCCTTAAAGCCCTTTTCCCTCCCCCTGCACCCAGCGCAGCCCCTTGCCTAGTGCTATAGCACCCCCACACTCCACACCAGGATTCAGGATCAAAAACGAGGCAGGCCAACAACTCATGGGCTTTTCCTTTTATTTAACAAATTCAGAGAAAAATAAAAAGTATAAAAAAAAGACAGGAAAGAAGCAGCTAACACCCGTAATTTTTGCACTGAGCAGATCTAGCAGCAAATACCTGAGCACAGCGCGAGCACTGCTCTTGCAACCCTGCCCAGGCAGCAGCACCAGGCAGGCTTTGACCACAGTGGCAGGCTTAGGGACTGAGAAGGAGAGCTATGTCCCTGACAAGGGCAGGGACCCTCCACCATTCCCATCCTGTGAGTAAGGCCCTGGCCAAGCGGACACCAGAGTTATGCCACAGCAGCCAGCGGTGCCAGGCTGGGACAAACCTTTGCCTGTCTGCCATGGATGCTGGCACTGGCTCCGCTTCCACCTGGGCAGGGAAGGGCAGGAAGGGGAAAGCTGCAGGGCAGTCAGGGCTTGAGAGAGGAACCGCATCAGCTGTCCTGTTCCCTGAGGACCTCACGGGACCGACATGGTGGTGAAGAACATCCCTATCCCTCCCCTCCATCCCTGCACAGTCCCATCCCCGCAGGCCTTCCCAGGGATGCAGAAGGGCTCAGGCTCAAGGCTGATGATGGAAACCAAGGGAACAGACTGGTGCTCAGAGGAAGGCTGGGATCCCCAAAACTCATCTCACAGATCAGTCCATCAAACCAGCTTCCTGGCTGCAAGGGTGGTGGAGATGCCAAGCACCCTTGGAGCAGAGGCTCTGGTCCAGTAGCCCCCGGCTCAGCCTGACGCAGGTTTTTCAGTCACACTGGTGGCAGAGGGGAGAAAAGAGAGCAGCAGGGCTGTGACGAGACCCATGCACTGATACGAGTCCCAGGGAGGGTTGGACCCATGCCCTGTAGTAGGAGGTGGAAGCAAGTTGGCTTCATGAGCTTCAGATTCACAGCTGAGAGCTGGCCCTGCTCCAGGTGCTGGGGCTGGCCATGGGCTTCTTCAGAGCCTAATTGCCTTTATTTGGGACCTGGGGAAATGAAAAACCCAGCTGGAATGAGTGTGGTCCTGGGGCAGGAGCTCCCTGGAACCCCTTCCCTGAGGTCAGGGTGGTCACTGGGGCCACATGAGCAGAGCCACTTGTGGATGAGGGCTTGCAGAGCACCCTCCAACCCCATTGCAAGCCCTCCCCATGGAGGTGCACAAGTCGCCAACTCCGAGCTCACAGAGCAGAAGAAGGAGGTCAATGCTCCCAGCACCCTTTTCTGTGGCATCCGTCGGTCCCATTTGGGCTGGGAACATCCCTCTTGGTGGCAGGTTCAAGCCGTCCCCAGGCTGCCCCCATTCCCCAGAACCCGCGCCGAGCACGGGCCAGCTCCTACCTTCCTGGCAGAGCCGTTGTCCAGCTTCTCTCGGAGGCGAACCGCCCACGGGGCTTCAAGCGGGGCACAGAGGCGCTTGCCCCTCACGGTGATGAACCTGCCAGGCCCACGGGGGGAAAGACAGGAGCTGCTGAGCAGGATGTCCTGGGGATGCTTCAGCACAGCCCGAGCTCTCACACTGCCTCCCTCACCACCCTCCTCCACCTCCTCCTTGCGATGACATTCAGCCCTGTTTTTCCCTGGTTTTAACCTCCCAGCAGATCTGTCCTGCTCTGTCTGAGCCTCAGATCTCCTCCACCTTCCCTCCTCTTCCACGTCTCCCCCTGTTTCCCAAATGCAGCTCGCCCTCCCTGCTCTGCCTCCCTCCCTGCCCCGCCGCGCGCTCCATCCCTTGCCCATCACCATGGCCCTTACACGTTGGCAGGGATTTCACAGCCGTCCTGCACCAGCTGTATCTGGTATCTCTGCACAATCCGCCGCGGGATGGGATTATCGCTCGTCCGCAGGCAGCAGTCCAGGACATTGTTGCCGCCGTGCACTGCAGGAGGAAAGGGACACGTGGGTTGAGGTTGCTCCCGGGCTCCACGGGATGGTGCCCGCACTGGCAGCGTGCCGAGCCGTGCCCTGGCACGCAGTCCTGCCCACACAGGCAGGCACAACCTTGGCTGGCCCCGCTCCCAGGTGCTGGCAGCCCTTTGCCTCCTTCACATCTCAGAAAAGAGGAAAAAAGCAGCAGGATGGGGAGTGGGCAACCCTTCTGCATGCCTGGGTCCCTCCCGCATCCCTGGGGTGAGCACTGGCCAGGGGACATCTGCTGGCTTCAGCGTGCTGCCATCGAGACTCTGGAGATACCATTCCCGAGGGTCTGGGCGTGACTTTGGCTGTATTTGCTGAAACAGTCATTGTTTTGGCAGCTGCACGTGCCCCAGCCCACCCCACGCTGATCAGTAGGGTGGCAGCTGCACCTCGCTGCCAGCCTCCAAATAAATGCACCAAAGTGGTGCCTTCCCCTCCGGTGCCAGGGATGCTCCCCTGGTGCAGTGGGGGCTGCTCAGACAGGGGAAGATGGAAGTGGAAGCAAGTTGATCCCAGCCCGGTGTGCACAGGCTGGGCTAGGGCACTGGGAGGCAGGAGTGCTCCACAGCCTGTCCCCAGCGCAGATTTCCAGCCCCTGCAGGCTCCTTCCTGGACTTTGGTCAGGACAGAGTCTCTCTGGGACAGGTTACAAGCAGAGGACTCAGGAGAGCTGCCATTGAGCCCCAGCGATGTGTCCCTCTAAAACTCTGCTCAAAATGCAAAAGCAGGCAAGAAAACAGATCCTAGCCCGTGGAAGGGGCAAGGCACCCTGAGAGATTCCCTCTTACCGTCCAGGATACATCCCAGCAGCAGGAGACCGAGGCAGAGAAGATGCAGCCGCTGCATTGTGTCGCTGAGTCTGGCAGAGGATGGGCTGGAGGCAGCGGTGCTCTGGGCAGGAGAGGTGAGCTCTGCACTGCTTCCCTGAGCTCTGGTGCTGGGGCTCCTCGCTGCCTATTTATCCTTCTGGCCCGTGGCTTTCACTTTCTTTTGGAGTAGAGGGGTGGGAAGTCATAACAAGCCTTGCCACAGGCAGAATTTTGATCTTTGAGCAGTTCCCGAATATACTGTCAGCTTTCCCTGAAGCCAGCTGCTCTGCATCCCCGAAGCCAAACACCCTTCTGTCCTCCCCACTGCTGGCTCCCAGGGCATGGGGGCTGCTGGTCAGGACCCTCACCCTGCAAAAACACCCTGTGGCCCTGGGAAAGCACTTGTGGGGTTTCATCCTTTGCATTTACCAGTTCATCCTCCACAGCCTCTCTGGGACATCCAGAGATATTGCATAGGCTCAAGCCAGTGATGCTGGGGGAGACAACTTGCCTCCACTTCATTCTTGGGGTGTATATCAGTAATAGGGTGATGCCTGGCTCCCCCTAAGCCCCCCAACCTGGTTGCAGGAGCCTGGCTGTCCCCTTTCCCGTCTCCATTGCCAGAGAGCCAGGTATATCCAAAACCTTGGTGCCCCTGTGCAGTGCTGGCGGATGGAGGGCAGCCAAGCCGGCGTGCTCTGCCCTGAGGCTGAGCTGAGATGCCGAAGGACAGCATGGCTTCCAGGCATCCCAGCAAACAGTTTTATGGCCAAAAACAGCAATAGAGTTTTCTGGCAACAGGTTTTATTGGTACACGAGCAGAAATCCCCCAGGGAGACTGTGTGTGCTGCTCAAGGTGCCAGCAGCTCACCGGATGCGTGGGCATCGCAACAAGCAAAGATGGCGTGCCCGCTGAAAACCTTCAGAGCAGAGCGGGGACAGGGGCTATTCCTCCTCGAGGTCACCACTGGGCCAGTGCCAGCACCATGGTGTTATCCCTCAGCCAGCCTGCTCCAGCCCTGGCATGTGGCATGGGGGATGCCACAGCTCCTGCCATGCCACCAGCCAAGGTTTCTCATCCCTGCACAGGCACTTGGTGCCACCTTGTGCATGGGGCTGATGTCCTCCATCAGGAGAGCGCTGCCTCCGGCTGTGCCCACACCCAGCACCGTGCCGGAGGGGACAGGCAAGAGCTGGCAGGCAGGAAGAGCAATGCAAACAGGATGTGCCAGCTTAGCTGCGGTCCCGCTTGCTTTCAGCACTCACAAACTCTTTTTATCGCAGAGAAATTTTGGCTGGCAGAAGAGGGACTCAGGCAGTGTGGGGGTGCAGGCTGATGCTGGGACCCAGTCTTCACTTGATCCCCAAAGAAACCCCACAGCAGGGAGAGTGATGGCCCCTGGCTTACATCAGACCTGCAGGAGTAGCATGGGATGTTGGGGGGTCCCCTCCTGGGGGGAGGCACTGCGGGGGTCCCATGGCAAAGGGCTGGCCACAGGCAGAAGGGAGGATGTGAGAGCTGGGAGTACAGATGGGTTAACTCCTGCACTGCCCCCAGCAGCCCCCCAGCCCTTGAGGGAGGTGGAGGCTCTGCCTCTCCCCGCGCGTTGTCTGGGTGCCAAGGGGGCGAAAGCATGGCTGTTTGAGTCACCCCCGCTCCCCAGGAGGTACATGGGACAGTGAGGAAAGGGGCTTTCCACGTTGTGAAAGGGGGATGTGACCTCCACCGGGGTCAGTGGGATTTCTAAGAAGAGCATGGTCATCTACAAAATGCGTCCCTGTGAGAGGCAGAGTGGTCACCCCATTCCCCTGTGGTGCAACTTGGGAAGAGGGGAGGACATGGTGTGTGCTGAGCCACCCAAGCCTCATCCAGCACCAGGCACCGCAGGCAGCTGCATCATCCCCCAGTACTCACTCCTGCAGAAGGCTGGATAAAGCAGTTGTTAATTTAAGTACAAACTGTGCATGAAGGGAAGGGGGCCCTTCGCAGGAAATCCAACCCATCGACATGCCAACAGGCCGTGTGAGCATCGCCTGCATCCCTGGGCTCTGCTTGGGCAGCACTGAGCCTGCTGCAGCCCTCCCCAAGCCCCCCTGGGCTCTCCATGGGGTGCCTTGTGGTGCTCTGCTTCCCACCTCCAAGCCGTGGAGCTGGGAAGGGCAAAGGGGGAATTCCAGCTTATTCCAGGCACAGACAGTCCCTGGGGCAGGATCTGGCCTGGCTGCATTCACCACATTGGGAAATACTGGGCCAGCATCACAGCTGTTTCAATTTCCCTGTCTCTGCTGCAGCAGTCCAGCATGGGAGAGGCTCCCACGTTACTTCCATCGCATCCCAGTCCTGCGGTGGCACGGGGACTGTGGCCACAGCCAGCACACAGGGCCCTGCTGGATCTCCTCCAGCCGAGGGAACCTTGCCAAGGTGATTAAATGGAATTAAGGAAAAACCAATGAACAATGCTGCCTTTGGCTAGAAGACAGCAAAGATGGACCTGAGGGCTTGGTTAAGAGGGATGCCCAAGGTGCCGCGCCTGCGGTGCTGGAGCCCATCTGTCCCTAACACTCGTTGCCTTCAGCATCATTGATGTTGAGGTCAAGTGAATGAGGTGCATCACTGAGGAGGAGGACCCCTCAGCTGGGTCCTGCTCAACCTCCACAGGGCAGCACCCATCTCCCAGGGGAAAAAAGGGTTGGGAGGAGGCTCTGGGCTGGGGACCTGCAGGACCTGGTTGGACCAGGGAGTGTGGGAGTCCCCATCACCCAGCAGCTGCTCCTCCACCTCCATGCTGCTCTCAAGACCCTGGCAGATCCCAGAAGAGCATCTTGGCTGGAGATACTGGCTCTCCATGCCTGCATGTCTCATTTAATAACTCAAACCCATAGCCCTCTCCCATCCCTATCTAAGAGGAGAACAAGGTCCGGATGCAATCACTGTCCCACAGGGTGCATGTTCTGATGATGAGGTTTTGGGAGACCACAGCCCCTTTAGCATGCTGCTCCCATTTCTTGGGTCTGGAGGGACAGACCCTGTGCCAGTGTCCCCAGCTGAGCATCGCTGGAGCTCAGCCCAGCATCCCAGCCCAGCACGCTGCTGCGCTGCCAGGGCGAGCGCGGAGCTCCGTCTGCACCGGGTAATTGCTGAGCTCATTATCTGGCCCGGGTTCAGGACTTCCCTTCTTTTGGCTGCGGCGTGTGGTTTCTCTCTTGCTTGGCTACTTTCTGCCTGTCACCTAATCCTTTCTGCTCTGGGGTGGCCGCGTTCCCTGAAAGCCCACCCAGACCATCACTGTTCCTTTTGCATGGAGCACCCTCGGAGACACTCCCCGATGCCATCATGCCCCACCGTGCATCACAGCAGTGCCTCCATCACCCTCCTCACCCATCACAGGGCCCCACCACCTCTTGCACCTTATTTTGCCTAAAAGCACTGCTCTGCAGTGAGGCGGGTGTGCAGATGCCCATGTGCGTGCAGGCAGGTGGCACATGGGGGCTGCATTTGTGCATCTGTGTATGTGCTCACGTGTGCCTTGATGCCTGGGTGTCCGTGCCCAAGCACAGCTCTTCCACAAACCCTGCTTTTAGGGTAAATTGTTACAGAGCAACCACATGGCCATAGCTTTTAACCCGTCTTAGCCCAACACCCATCTCACGCTTGAGGGAAGAAAAGCCCCCGCAGTGCTTATATTTGCAGCCGCAGGGAAAACAGGCTGCGCTTCACGTGCTGGCATGCTCCAGCCGTTTCCTGATGCTTTGCCCTTTGTGGTTGCAGACCTATTTGGCTGAGCCTCCTTTCCGGGGGTTTTTCACCACAATTTCACAATCCCTTGACGCCACCAGCACAACAGCCACCCCTGCAGAAGCCCGGGCCAGTCCCGCAGCTCCCAGGCCAGAGCAGAGCCTCATCAGTAACTCCTTTACTGCAGCCAGGAGCACTGCTTAGACCAAAAGCCAAGACCAGGGGGGCGATCTGTGGGGCAGGAGAGCAACCCCTCCACTGAGGACCCACCCACCCGACCCCTGCAGCTCTTCCCAAAGCACATCAAGAGAGGCAAAAGGACTGGTTTTGGGTTTAAAGGATATATTTTATTGCCTTATATCCTGCCTGAAGCCCGGACAGCCGCGCACTGTCGCGACACGGAGACAGCTTGGTGCCCGGGGCCAGTGTCGAGTTCTTCACAGTTTCTTTACACAGTCTTAAAAAGAATACACCTTAATGCCTGCCCGATAAAGCAATCAAGCCAGATAATCGTGCTCAATAGAAGCACTAAGCCATGAGCTATCCCCAGCCAGAACGCTGCATTTGCTGATATTGCTAAGCCCCACAAATCCAATTATTGCAATTATACAACTTAATAGAGCTTTACTGACCAAAGTCCATGTCTGAAATATCTGCTAGCAAATAACACTGCAGCTGTGGCAGAGCCCTTCCATTGCTCCTCGGCACACCGGAGGGGTCTGCAAGCACAGGGAGGTGCCGTTTCCCTGGGACCTTTCCATGCCCCCCCTTGCAGCCTCGCCTGTCAGCGCACACAGGGCAGTGATTTCTTATTTTACTAAGAATTTGAGATAGAGCTGCTCTCAAGCAACTGCAGCGTGTCTGTAATGAATCTTGCAAATTCTTCTATTCCCCCACCTGTGCACAATTTTCACCATGCAAGCTTTTCATCTGGGAGAATAAACTGTGAGAGAGTTGCTTCCTGAAAGCAAAGCGCTTGGCTTACTAATGTCTGAATCTCTGAACACAGCAAAACCAAGTGCAGATAAAGTGGTAAAATTGCACTGAAATGAAAAGCTTGCTCTGATTTCACTGCAATTTTATACAAAAAAAAAAAAAATCAAAACGTTTTCAAAAAGCCTGTCTTCCTACAAACTACACTGCAACAGCTGTAAAAGCGGCACAGTGGCACCGTGCAGCCCCCCTCTGCTGCTCAGCCCCACAAGTGGCCGTGGGAGGCAGCACCCAGCCAGCAGCCTGCGAGCAGCGGGACGTGGGACCCGCCTGGCGCCCCGCAGCCCTGCAAGCTAAAAAGGAGCAAACAGGCCGGAGGGGAGTGAACCGTAGCCGTTGTAGCCATTTGGTAAGAAAAATAAAAGCAATCTTCCAGACAAGCCAGCCTGCAGCATAAAGGGTGCTCTGTGAAGCACGAGGAGCCAGAAGTAGGGCCCTCTGGGTGAGACCGAATGAAAGCAGAGTCTTTAATATAAATACAAATGTACAAAACACCAAAACAAAGCTGCCATCCCACCGGGCGCCCTGCAGAAAGCCCCGCAACCGTGGCAAAGCTGCCCACCTCCATGGGCCACACTCAGCTGGGGTGGCCGTGGGCGAGCGAGGAGCTGGTGTCCCCCACCACCGGCAGCATCCAGCCGGTGTGGGGGTACCCGCGGTGGGGAGGGGGCCGTGGGGAAGGGCAAAGCCCCCCCAGCCACCCCCTCCTCACCCCCCTGGGGCCAGCGGGCAGGCGTGCTGTGGATGTCCATTGCCAGGCGATCAGTCGTTGGTGGGGAAGGCGTCCGTCCTGGGGGAGAGGATGGCAAGGAAGGGGTGGTGAGGGTCTCAGCAGGAGCAAAGTGGCTGGGGGAGCCATGCATGATGTGCCCTGCACATCCCCAAGCATGTCTCTGAGAGCCCCCCCAGCTGCCTGAGGGGATGGATTGGGATGGGGGACAGCATGGTGTTCCCACCGCCCCGTGTCCCCCCAGCCCTTCTCTTACCTCTCCAGGCCTGGCTTAGACCTGCTTCCGCTTCTGCCGCTTGGATCTGCCCTGGGGCTTCTGAGGGGGGTTCTTCTGCTTGTCCTCCAGGCTCCGGATCAGCTTCTGGACGGCGGGGTTGGTGAGAGAGGAGCAGATTTTCTTCTCCTTCTTAGTGGTGAACCTGGGGGGCCGGGCAGAGAGGTTTGCTGCGGGGTTGTGCAGGGATGTGGGGAGCACACAGGGAGGGACGGAGAGCTTGGGAGAAGCCGAACCACGCCGGGTGGCCCCGGTTGCACCAGGGTACTCACACAACGGCGCGCAGCAGGCATCCCGACTCGGGGCCCTGGATCCTGTAGGACTTCACCCAGGCTCTGGGGAAGGTCTTCTTGCTGGTCTTCAGGCAGCAGTCTGAGGCCACATTGTCAACACCTGCAGAAAGGAGGGGATGTGGGACTTCGGACCCTCGCGGAGCCAGGGCACCTTCCCAGCCCGGGGAAGCGCAGCACAACGGGCTGAGGGCGTGGGATTGCTCGGTGTCGTTTGGGGGAAGGATGCTGTGGTGGTTTCATGCTGACGGGCAGCTGAGATCCACCACGCCGCTCTCTCACTTCCCCTCCTCAAAAGAACAGGGGGAGAGAACAAGATGAAAGAAAGCTCATGGGCTGAGATAAGGACACGGAGAGCCCTCCCAGGTACCATCACAGGGAAAACAGACTCAGCCTACAGTAAATTAATGTAATTTACCGCCTGTTGCTGTACAGAGCAGTGAGAACTAAAAGCAAATTAAAACACTGCGCCTCCATTCACTCTCTTCTACCTCCTGCTCCCGAGCAGCACAGGGCTGCAAAGTGAGGGTGGGAGCTCTGCACCCCGGTGCCCTGCCACAGGGACATGGATTTCACCCCTGTGCAGCAGGATGGGGAAACTGAGGCAGGGACGGGCTCCTTGCGAGGGGCTGGACCTCAACCTCCTGCCTGTGCCCTAAAGCTCAGGGAGCTGCCACCCCACCGGCCGGCTCCAAAGCCCAAACACCCCACCCGTGTTGCGCCACCCATGGGTCCAGCACCCTGCACGGAGCCCAGGGGGCTCAAACCCCTGCGCCCCCCTCACCTTCAGCCGGGAGGAGCAGGAGGGCAGCAGCCAGCAGGAGCAGCGGCAGGAGGATGCGCAGAGCCATGGCGGGGTGCCGCGCTGCAGGATGTTTGGGAGCAGGGTGCACACTGCTGTCCCGCTCTTCAGCTGCTCCTATTTATCTCCGGACACTTTGCTTTCATTTTCGGCCCCCCCCTGGCAGGCTGCCCACCAGCCAGCCGGAGGCTGGGTGATGGAGGGGAGGGAGGGGGGAGGTTTCCTGTAAGGAGCGAGCCCCGCTTTGCGGATATGTCTTGTCTTGTCCCCAGCTGCCCAGCACGGAGCGGGGTGCCAGGCGGGGGGCATGCCGGAGACGCAGCCCCCACCATGTCCAGATGTGTCTGTGGGCTCCTGTTTCCTCCCCAGCCTCACAACATGCCGTCACAAGCTCCCAGCTGCTGCTGTTTGCCTGTTTGCTCCCCAGGCAGGGACCTTGGCGGGTGGCCAAGCCATCCAGGAAAGCAAGGAGTGAATTTTGTTACTTCCCCACCCTGCGCTCTGCTCCCGAGCCAAGTCACCCATGCGGGTGAGAAGGTGACCCTGCATTCCTGCCCCCAAGCCCCCAGGGGCTCCTCAAATTTCTGAGCACGTCTGTAGGGCTGGGGTGTACAGGGGCTGAGCTGCAAATGGGGCTGGGGGAGACAGCACAGCCCACTCCCCTTTTGTAAGTGTGAAAACCCAGGGTGTCTGCACACTCCCTTTGCCAGCACTGATACCGGATTGTGGGGAGCTGAGGATGAGCAGGGACTGCAACCAGCTGGAGGAAGGGGCTGCTGGGCTCCTCCTGAGGTCCAACACAGGCAAAATGCAAAGCCCCATGGGTGGCACGGGGTGAGCCCTGCAGCAGCACAGGCTGGGCACAGCTGGCAAGAAGTGGGTCTGGGGGAGCTGAGTTGCAAGGGCGAAGGCAACCCTAAAAGCATCTCCTGCTCTCAGCAGGGGATGGCCAGAGACCCCCACAGCTTCACACCATCTCCAGGCCATGGACTGGAAGACACCAAAGATGAAGATTTCACGGCCTAGGATGGAGATTTCACAATCACTATGGGCAACCTGTTCCAATGCTCGAGATGTTCTCATGTTGAAAACATTTTCCCCACTATTTGATCGGAATTTCCCTGGGTTCATCCTGTGCTGCTGCATCATGCCCTGTCCCAGGGTCTCTCTGAGGAGAGTTGAGTCCTGGCATCTCTCCAGCTCTCCCCAGACAGCCTCCACCAGCAAGGAGCCCCCTTCATCTCCCCAGTCCTGGCTGCAGCATCCTACTGCCCTCGTCTTGGGCTGCTGCTCCTGCAGCCCCAGGACTTTTTGCCAGTTGCTGGTAAGGACTCTCAGAAGCAGCTATAGAGGGAAATGAGTAACCTAGGGGGAGAAAAAAGTCCCAATTTCTGCAGAAAGCAGAGCAGTGATAAGATGCCTGGGCTTTCACCCCCTCGTCGGGGAGGGGGCAATGGGCTGTGGGCAGCAGCAAGTTGCCTGTGGATGCATCCCTGGTAGTGTGGGTCCCTATGTGCATCCCTCCAACCCCAAAGCATTGGTGGCTTCGGGGCAGGGTGAGAAAAAGAGCTCTTACAGCATTCCCAGCCCTCACCCTACGACCTCTGCAGGCAGCAATGCCCAGGCACTGAGCACCTGGGTGAACCCCCCAGCCTTGGCATGGCTGGGACAGCCAGAGCATCTCCTGTCCCACTGCAGGTCCGTGTGCTGGAGAAACCAGGGGATCACTGCTCCCTTCACCCCAGCCCTGGCCACCCACCCCAGTCAACCTGGTCCTGGAGTGCACGCGGTACAAAGGCAAGTGATGTGGAGGGAGGGGGAGAGAGGCCACCAGTTGTACCCAGCACAAACCAGTCAGGCCCAGGAGAGCTCTGCAACCCAGCACAGAGCCCCGCTACCTTCTTTGCCCAGTCCCAGCCCCGGCTGCAGCAGCAGACTCCTGGAAAGTCCCTGGCTTTCTGCGTGTTTTCAAGACACTGCAGCAGCATCCTCTGGCTGGAGGCCAGCCCCAAACACGGTCCGAGCTGCTGAGGAAGGTCAGGGCACGTGTTCTCTTTGCAAGCATCAGTTTTGGCAAGTTTCTGGTCACTGCAATTTGCATCCCAAAGAAAACAGCAGGCTGAGCAGACCCTCCCTCCAGTCGCTGCAGGGAAGGAGGTTTGGAGGGGCACAAGCTCAGGGCAGGGGTACCCAGCAGCATGCTCTGGCCATGGGCAGGGGCTGGGCAAGCCCACAGAGGCCACAGGTACCTGCACGGCCCATGGAGGGTCTGTGCACTTCTCCTCTCCTGCATCCATCCTCCCAGAGCCCCCCAGTTCACCCTGTCCTCCCCAGGTGCCCTGCTCTGTCACCTTTCCCCCCAGCCAAGAGAGAAAGCAGGGAGCTTCTGGCAGTGAGAGTGGGATAAGCATCCATCTGCAGGAGGTCATGAGGCAGACCTAACTTTTGGGAGACAGAGGAGCTGCCAGGTGTGGGGGGACAGAGACGAGGCCCTAAAAAGGGCTCTCCAACACCAGCAGCCTCCAGCAGCCTCTCTGCTCTGCCCTGGCCAGGCACAATTTCTGGCATGTACCCACTTACACCCATTTCTCACCAGCTTGGGCTCCTGCAGCCACCAGAGCTCAGAGGTGCAGGATGGAGACAGGCAGAGGGAAGGGGCTGCAAACAGTCAGGGTGCCCCTCTCTGATGTCCCAGACACTGGGACCCCCCCACCCCGGCTCTCCATTCCCCCCAAGCTTGGGCAGCTCCCTCCCTTCACGTGTCCCAGACTGCAGAAAGAGGGGAGAGGGTCCTAGGCAGAGACCCACCTTGTGTGCAAAAACAGTGGGACTGTACTGAGGGCAACCTTGCTTGTGACACTTTCCCAGGCACTGAAACCAATCCGGGAGCTTGCAGAGCCTCACTCAAGCCTCCATCCCAAATGCTTCCTGTGTTGGCACCCCACACCCCAGCACCAGAGCCTGGAGTTTGCTTATGAATTGCTTCCCTGGCTTGCAGCAGGGTCTGCTCCTCGGCGTGCTCGGAGCCGGCAGCAGAGGCTCCTCGGGCGCGCACACAGGCAGAGGGCATCCAGGGGATCCATCCCGGGGGTGGGAATTTCCAAATCCTTCTGGACGCGGCGTCCAAGTTAAAGTCACTGCTAACAGGAACGGGGTCGCTCGGCTCCGCTCAGCCCGCTGACCAGCAAATTCCTTCCTGCAGAGGCCCCCGATTCCCAGGAGCGAGCCACTGAGACACCTCACAGAGCCCGCAGCCTGGAAAGCCCCCGCCGCTGGGAAGGGGAGCGGGCTGCCTGTCAGCCACACCGTGCCGAAATGCCATGTAACGCGGCGGTCCTCAGGAAGTGGGAAAGAATTGCTGGAAGCCCGCGGCACACGCGCCGGCTGCCTCCCTGTCCCCAGCGTGTGGCAGGGCTGATGGGAAGAGAAGGTGAGCACTTTGTGCTGGGAAGGGCACCCCAGGATCCCCCTCCCCGCACACCAGAGCCATCGGGCTTTGACATCCTTAGCATCCTTATGTTTGACCCCCGTGTACCCCAGGCGCTCTGACCCCAAGGAAATGTTTTTTACCCAGCCGGGTGTGGATGTAAGGGGTTAACCCTTCCGTTGCTTGCACACCCACAGAGGTGCTCGGAGGCTTTTGGGGCAGCGCTGGCTCTCTGCTGAAAAATGTGCCGGGGGTGAAATGCTGAGAGGGAGCTGAGCTGGTCCCGTAGCACAGCACGATGTCCTCTTTCTCCAGCATCGCCTGCGTGGTGTGCAGCACTGCTCGTAGCACTCCCCCTGACCCAAAAGCAAGGGGCTGGGCTGGCTCTGCCTTTTGCCCCCTCCCCAGGGGAAGCAGGTGGGCAGGGGCGCTCAGCTCTCACCCTCCGGGCTCAGGCTGTTGTGAGCTTGCATGTTTGTGACTACTGGACCAGCAAATTCGGTGCCTGCTGGAAGGGGAGGTGCTGGTTCCTCCATGGCAGGATGAAAACCTCCATGCAGTGGCCGAGGTTCCCGCTGTAAAAGGGGGCACAGTGAGATGCTCCTGCTCTCGGCAGAGATGCTAGGCCAGAAAGAAGTGGGTGCCTCAGGGAGGAGCGTGCCAATTGGAATCTGCATAACCCTCCAAAATCAGGGTCCCTCTCAGCTGGTCCCCAGCCCTTCCACCGAGCTCAGGCCCAGCTCCTCTCCCAGCATGGAGCGCGGCGATCCTCCATCCAGAAACCCCGCAGTTCTCCTTGCAGTGGAGTAAAAATGGAGTGGAAACTGCTGGCGCCGGCCCAGCCCCTTGCTGAAAATGGAGAGGTAACAAGTCATAAATCCCCCAGGCAAGGCACCAGGTATCTGCCAGCCAAGCCAGGCAGTCAGCAAGGCTGCCTCCAGGTTTGAGTTGGGCTCTGTCCGAGCAGGGACACTTGTATGGGCACACTCGGCTCAAAGGCACAGTCCCAGCCCGGCCCGCCTAGCGTGTGAATTCAGAGAGATTTAGGAAGCTGCTGGGAAATGAGACGGCTGAGTGTTGTCGGAAAGGAAACCGCTCCTTCTCCATTTCACGGCTCTGTGCCGAGGGATGTGGGACTCTGTGCTTGAAAACAGGCAGGGCCGTGCTGCAGACGCCCAAGCATCCGCCAGGCAGCCCCGCTCTGCCCCGCGCCCCTGGCACCCACCTGGCCCCAAAGATCTTGCCTGGAGGGGCCGGATCCAGCGCCCACAGCAGACAGGAGCTGGCACCCGTGGCAAGCTCGGCAGGAGGGGAGAGACAGAGACAGAGAAATTGAAGACAGCCAAAGGGAAATGAAGCACAACATTGGGAAGGCTCAGGAGGGTTCGCAGAGTGTGTTAGAGCAGCGTGTGAGCTGGGAACTGGATGTGCTTCAGCCGGGAGTGGAAAACGCTCTGCTCCCATTTCAGCCCCAAACAGGGAAGAAGCAACCCAATGCCCTGGCAGCGGTGGAAAATACAAGTGCCTGGGGATGGAGAGAGAGCCAAGAGACAGGAGGTGAAGCCCAGCAGGGTGAGGAGCTGCCAGGCACTGGCGCCAGGCACAGGCTGGTGGAGGGGCAGCTCCGCGGGCCATCAGCCGGAGCCTGCAGTGGAGGGGTCTGAGTAGTGGCCGAGCACTTCCCAGCAGCTGTATAGAGAGGAAACAGCTGCTGGACGGGGAAGGAAATGGTCAGGGGGGCTCAGGGAGCTCCACTCCACAATGCACAGGCCTCACCCTGCCCGGATACAATTAAACAATAGGAAGAGGTTATGAGCTCCATCTCCAAACACGACCGGTCGTTAGCAGCGGTACAGGGCAGAGCGCTGGAGCTGTCGGAGGCCCGCAGTAGCTGACTCTGTAGTGAGGGCAATGCTTGAAGGCACAAGGGGTGACCTGAGAGTGGTTCTGGCAGCCAGGAGCAATGCAGGAGGGACACTCTGCTCCACCAAAATGACCCGCATGAGGCAGAGCAACCTCCTTGCAGGCACACACAGAGCTGTGGTTAACCCGGATGCACCAAAGACCTCGGGAGATGGGATGGGACATTTGGCCTGGCCCCCAAACTGGTCTCCAAAGGAGGCCAAGGGTAAGCATGGGGTGAGCAGTGCTTGGAGCCCGGGTTCTGCTTGAGATGCTCCAGCCGGCCGGCAAGCGTCTGAGCCCTTTGGTTCATAGGGTGAGCAGTGTTTGGAGCCGGGGCTCTGCTTGAGATGCTGCAGCCGGCCAGCAAGCGTCTGAGCCCTTTGGTTCAGCGGGTGGCTGCAGGTGGTGTGCGATGGGCTGGGAGCAGCGAGGGGCTGGAAATTCCCTTTGGGGCTGGGGATCAGGCGAGGCGTCTGCTTGCAGCGTGGGAGCAGCAGGGAAGAGCTGCAGGGGCAGCGCCGGGAGACCTCCCAGCAGCGTCCGCCTGCCAAAACCCCTCGGACCCTGCTCCACTCCACTCTGGGAAAGTCATCCACTGCCTTGCACCTGGGAAGAGCCAGCCTGCCCCCCAGGCTGAAAGGCCGTACTTAGGGAGTTTTGTTTCAGCAGACTTGGAGGACAGGAGCAATGGGTATGCTCATCCTGTCCGACCACAGGCCAGGAGCCATCATCGACTGAGCCCATGGTCGTGATCAATCAAGGCAAGCATCCTTCTGTAAGCACAGCTCAGATAGCTCCGCTGTCTATCAAAACATCTAATCTCAATAGTTCCAGCAGCCAAAATACTCTGTACTTACAGAATGCATGGCTGGCACAAACACCAGGGAATCACAGACTGGGCACTGGAGGTGACGCTTGCCTGTGTATACACTCATCAGCAGACCGCTGCTTACACCATCTGTTCTGAAGTCAGCTTTTCAGAAGAAAAATGGACAAGGTTTTGAGGAAAAGATGAGGAGTTACAGCGTTTTTAAAAGAGCCTGATATGGTGTAACCTAGACAGAGCCTCCCTTTATGGCACTGGGGAAGTTTTAACAGGTGCCTGTAATGGAGCAGGAGGCTGGTGTGCAGCCTTCACAAGCATCCAAGCACTTTGTTCTCCACCAAATTTACCCCATAGCTGTGCTTGTCAGGCACAAACTGCAAGGCCAAAAAAGAGACCAGGGACCAGCAAGCAGTTCTCCACCACTGTGTTTGGCCACGGCCCACAGTCTATTCTCCCCACAGTGAACGCAGTGATGAGCTCTCCCTTGTTTACAGCATCCAGTTTCCATGAAGAATCGCTCATGAAATGACACCTTCTACCCAATATATCATAGGGCAATCCCACAGTAGGCAGGAGGGACCCTCAGTCTTTCCAGACACACAGAGCTGGAGGTGGTGTGGAGACTGTGGAGTATTTCCAAAGTCCCCAGCAAGCCCCAGGCTGCTGTGGTGATGCCACTAGATTAGAGCTCAGGACCCAAATTTCCATGCTCCCTCTCTGCTTCCAAACTGTGTGAGCTTCTTCACGAAACTGAGTTGTCCTGGAAGAAGGATCTTATCCAGAAAGCAGCGATGAAGCTGACATCTCTTCTGGAGAAGAGTCCAAATCCTTCCTTTCTGACCTGGGGAGTTGAACGAGCAATTTGCCTTGCCCCACCTGGCACTTCCCACAGCCCAGAGTTGCTCTGTCCCGAAGGGCTGGTGTGTTTCATCTCCATCCTCGTGATGTCTCCAAAGCTTTGGCAGGCGGATGCTGCCGGGAGGTCTCCCAGCGCTGCCCCTGCAGCTCTTCCCTGCTGCTCCCACGCTGCAAGCAGACGCCTCGCCTGATCCCCAGCCCCAAAGGGAATTTCCAGCCCCTCGCTGCTCCCAGCCCATTGCGCACCGCCTGCAGCCACCCGCTGAACCAAAGGGCTCAGACGCTTGCTGGCCGGCTGCAGCATCTCAAGCAGAGCCCTACTTCCAAATATTATTTTCCGTGTGCTCTGGTGGGTGCCCCTTCCCACTTCTCTTCCCTTAGAGACCAGTTCAAAGTAGCTTAGGAGACCCTTTCTCCTTTGCAGGGAGTGATGGAGACAGCAAGATGGTTTTAGCACAGCCAGGGTTCTTGCAGCACGTAGACACCAGATAGAGTAGCATCCATGAGCACTCAAAGAAGATCTGCCTCTGGTTTTCGTGCTGCTGGATGTCTCTGCAGACACCAGGGAGCCTTGCAGTGCGTGCTCTATACAGGTTCAGCTCCATGCTGTAGGACCCAGGGGTCCCATCCCTGTTTCCCTCACTGGGTCCTGTCCCAGCGCCTTGCAGCAGAGCAGACCCCGCATGTCGCAGATGTCTGGAGGAGCTCAGGGCTGCCAAGATGAGATTCAGACCAGATTGTGCCCCCTGTAGCCCAACAGTAATCGACTGTGGTTGCAATCAGGAAGGGGATTTTGCACCCCCAGGAAGACCACAAGGGCCATGGCCCTAATTCCCATCTGTCCAGGGCTCTGCTCCAGTCCCGAAGGTCTCTGTGAGAGTTGCCAGTATTGCAAAACAACAGCCTTGCTGGAGGGAGAGGGGGAAGATGTTTGAGCCAGCAGCGAAGGACTGTGTGCCATTCCAGTGCCAAAACCTCTGTGGATGCTCCTGCTCTCTTTGTCTTTGCCGTCTGCTTGCACCCCTGAGGGGAGCAGGACCACTGGGGTCTCTGAGCAGCATCTCTATTTTCTCTTCCAAGCAATAAGACCCTGCCAGCCCCACAGCTGCCCCTGCCAGAGCGGTGGCAGCGTCCCCCGCCTGCCCCTGCTCCCTCCGCAGTGACCCCGAGGTTGTGTCCCCCCGACCGGCTGGCACACCCTGTGCCGTGGCAGCACCAGCACGCACACAGAGCGGGCTGAGAAGGTTTGGGATGAGGGTCTGGAGATCAACACAGAGGCTGGGAAATGTGTTTACAACCGAAAGCGCGCACAAAATCTCTCTGAAAGGGGAGGCTGGAACAGCCGGGGTGGACGGCCGACCTGGTGTCTGCATGGTTCCAGCTTCTCATGTAAGTCATCTCAGCTCGGGGAACACCCCCCTCCCATCATAAGCTTTGGCTTTGTTATGCAGGATGATTTAATAGGTCTTCTGGAACCTGTTGAAGTTTGCTGTTGCTCGTGTGTCACTGGGAATGAAGAGATTAACTCCAGGCTGCTGAGCCCGAGCTCTGTGTCCAGCCAGGATCACACACAGCCACTTTGGCTACAGCACTGCAAAGATAAGGATAACTCTCCAAACATCCAAGCAGCTCTTGGAGGTCAAGCTGCCCTTCATTCCCACTTGATGTTATCTGCCTTGGGAGCTCCTTAGTCTAATAGAGAATACGGGAAAAAATACTATCCTGTTTAAAAACTTTCTATTACTAGAGATGTGCTACAGCTTGAGGATGTGTTAGTGACTAAGTGTTCCCCCAGACACGTGCACCATCTTTCTGATCCACCCCTATACCCCTGTCAAATATTGGCATAACAATTTCTTCTAAATCTTTTGGAAATTCCCGCTGTCTTGAGACTTGGCTGCCGCGTGGGTTCAGCACGCTTTGCTGGAATAGGCATTTTAAATATACTAAAGTGAACCAAGCAGGATATCAGAAGAGCTCTCCTGGGGTGGGTGCAGTCCTTAGGAGATTGTAGACCCAGAGCTCCCTTCGAGGACTTCCCTGTAACAATATGCAGCGTCCATCCACTCTCTGCTGCCCACAGGCTTCATCTGTGTGCTCAGGAGGATCTGTGGCCGCTGGCCGCCCTGCAGCAGAGGTTTCCAGATTGTCTTCCTCTGCATGGTTGTCACTGTTCCCAAACCCATCAGGAGCTCTCTGGTGCCCTCACAGGTGCAATGGGAGATTCATCTCTAAGCACCTTGAAGAAGTGCAAGCCCTGGACACGAACGGTTCCTTGTCCATGAGAGGTCCCAGCAAGATGGCCCTAAGCTGCCTGGGAAGAGCTGGGTGCAGAAAGCTATATCTGGGGACCTGCAGCCTGGGCCGCAGTGAGCCTGGGAAGACTGGGTGGATCAGCAGCATCCCTCGTGGGTCTCCATGCAGGCACCAATGCCTCCCTGCCACCAGAGCCATCTCAGGGTTGTCTGTGGTCTGCACAGGGCTAAGACTGAACAGCCCAGTGGTTTCTCCAGCCTTGAACTCCAAACACCGTAAGCAGAGGCCCAGAGGAACGAGAAACGAGGGAAGATGCAGCACCCATGCCTTCTTTCATCCACATGGCATAGCCAGGATATGCACACCGTGAGCTGCTACCCAGGCCTGCACCTTTCTCCCACTCAGAGGATATCCCCCTAAAAAGCTGACCTTCCAGTCTCTCAGCACTAAATTCAATATAGCGCAATTTCTGGGAAGCTTTGGATTTCACATGTGTTTGTCCCACTTCCCAGGCTCCCCAGCTGCCCAGCTGTTCCTTTCCATTTGAGCTAATCACAGAGATTAAGGCAAAGACCCAGCCTGGAAGGTTTGCAAACAGTTCCAGCCTGTTTCTGCAAGCAGCTCTTGTTGTCAGCACTCCTGCACAAAAACACAAGAGCTAGCAAACCTGTGGCATCCATGCAGGGAATTCCCAGGAAAGGCTCAGTGCTAACCCAGCCATTTCTAGCCACCAGCTTAGGGATGCTGCGAGCCCCAGGGCCGCTGGACACAGGTCCCTCAAGGGGGAAGCTAAGGGGGGCGGTGAGGGTAGAAAAAAGATACCTGGAGCTGTTGGAGAGGAGACTGACCTCTGTGATGCTTCTCAGCAGACAGCCTGGATCTCATTGTCTCCTGTGTCCACAGAAAGCCTGCAGAGCCAGGCTGAGGGGCCAGCCTGGGCAGAGAGGAGCCCCAGGCTGTCCCCATCAAAGCCCTGTGTCCTCGTGTTGTCCCTCGCAACCCTATGGCTGCAGGCAGTAGATGCTGGCTGGAGCTGTACACGAGCAGATTGACTCCAGATTTTGTATCCTTCGATCTCTCATGGCTGGGAGACTCCAGGCCAACATGACAAATAAGCCAGATAAGCCACCCTGTGTCTGTCCAGCTGTGTGCTGAGGTTTCCGCAGCCACCCACTGAGCAAGCCGCTGTCCCTGTCAAAGTAAACAGGTCGTCCTCCCTCTGCTAACAAGCTCGAGGGATCGCTTTGAACCCCCAGCCCATTTGCAGCCCTGTATAAAGCAAGCAGCTTGCAGCTGGCTGCACTAGGAAAGAAGGGGGCCCTGGCTGACTGCAGTGTGTGATGGACATTTGACAAACATGACCCTTCCCAGCAGTTCAGCACCAAGTCCCAGGGGATGGGGGCTGAGAGGGAGCTGAGAGGAAAGCCAGATGCTCCCCTAAAAGGGAAGCATCGTGGCCAAAATGTGCTGTTTGGTGGTGGGGAAGGTCCCCCAGTATTACTGCTTTTGAGGCAGGGAAGACATTTTCTCGGACAGTTTACCTGCAAGAACATGTCAGGGGCTGAAACACACTGCCATGATTCTCATGTGATTTGGGGACACGCGGTGGCTCCCACCAGACATACCAGCATTGGGGCAGGAGCAGAGCAGAGCACACAGACAATTTCCCTGGCAGTGCACACACTGCCCAGCCCCAGGTCCATTGCATGGAGGGGTCTGTCCCCCTTTCCTTCCCTTCCCTTCCCTGCAACCAGCCCCCTCATTCTCCCCACGGCCAGCACAACACAAGCTGGAGAGATTTACTGGCAGGCTCAAATGGCTGCAGGCATTTGGCAACACTGGCAGCCACACCAGAAACTCATCTCCTGCCAGCACACAGTTTTGAAGGCAATGGGCAATGCTCACACTGCTGCAAAGCTCAAAGCTCAGGCTAAAGACGTCTGGATTTTGGCAGGGCGCAGGGTGAGTAGGGCCAGAGATAGCTGTGGGAGCAGGGATCTGAATGACCTGGGTGCGGGGGCCTGCTGGCTGTCTCGTCTGCAGCATCCCGCTAGAGAAGATCCCATCCATCCCTTTCTCGGCACGGCGGGCCATTCCCAGGGCGAAGCCTTCCAGGCACGACAGCCTCGAGCTTTTGCTGATAAGACAAACAGGACAGCTTGTCCTCAAAATCTAAGGACAGTTAAAGCAGAACGATTGCTCAGACTTACAGAGGAGAGATTTTGAAGCAAATAAACAGCTTAATTAATTTTACTGAGGAGTACAAGCGGAGAAAGAAATAGGAAAAGTATTTTCAAATTTCCTTTTTTTTTTTTTTGGGGGGGGGGGGGAGTGGGGGATGTGGAAGCAGGGAATGAGCATGTTCCTGAAAAGCAGGTGGGGGAAAAGCAGGGGCTTTCCAGCCAGAGGAGCTGCCAGGGGAGCACTGGAAGCCCAGCAGAGACCAGGGGACCCCAGGGTCCTGCAGCACCGACAGTGTCCTTGTCATCAACCGTGACGAAAGGGGGAGTGTTTCTCATTAGTCAGGAGGTCAAAAGCATCCCAGAAAATCACAGAGCCATAACCAGATAGAGAAACATTTTGGGTGACTGTCGATGCATGAGCATTAAGGGAAGATAAAAGGAGCAAGGGGAAGGCACATATAGCCAATTTCTCAACTTTGTGAGATAGCAGCAGCCACTGCTGAGCAGAGGGAAACTGCAGTCATGTTCCAGCTTGTTCCTTCCCTTCTGGTTTCTCCCAAGCTGCAGCCACAGGTCTCTTGGCACCTCCACCACAAAACCAGGGGCTGTGTATTGCTTCAGAAAATTCTCTTACGTTGGCACCTCCTGATTTATTACCGCAGAGGCACTGGAGTGGCTGCATCCTCCTGGAGCACCACTCAGGCTGCAGTGACATTGCCAGAACGTCACCGCATGCGCTGATAAATAGCACAGACACTTCCTCGTGTGCTTTTGAGATAGACCAGCCAGAGGCAAACTAAATGCACAGGGGTGGGGTGGGAGGAAGGGACTGTCCCTGAGGGCCGGGGGATATGGTGGTGCTGGCTAGGAGTGAGAGTGCTCCTCTCTGCCAGCTGGCCAAGGCACTTGGTGGCCTTCCCATGCACGTTTGTCAGCTCATCCAGACCCGGCAGCATCCCCCTCCTCACTGCCTTCCCTGTGCGCTCTTGGCCACACCAGCCCGAATCATTTACAAATGCTTTCCAAACAGCTCCATTAATTTCCCCTTTCCTTTGGAGCTAGCAGAAGAGCACGTTGGGATGAGTCTGAATCTAGAAGGAAATGCTCAGATTAAACTTTATGTCTTGTATCAGTGTGTCTGACTCCCCAGGCTGTTTGGTCCCGCTCTCCTTCACCAGCTCCAAGAGCCCTGTGCCTCAGGTAGGCCCTTGCCATGACCAGCTTGCCTCCAGGCTCAGACCAGGCACCAGCAGTCATTTTCCCCAGCCTTCCCCCCTCCCTCTTTCAGGCTCCGTTTGGCCAAAACCATTTTCAGCTACTGATTTCCCCTGCTTCCTCATACTCCTTTCACAGTATTACAAATCCATCCAGCCTGGGAAGACCCTCAGGAGATCTCTAGTCCTATCTTCTGCCCAAAACAGTAGCAGTAGTGTCATCAAACCAGGTTGCTCAGGACTTTGTGTATCTGGGTCTTGAAAACCTCCAAGGTCAGAGATCACATAATCTCTCTGGGTCCCTCTCCTGGTGGGTGACTGTCCCCATGGCGAAAAACTTCCCCAGGTTTTAAGCTAGACCACTTTCTCCTCCTCCTGTTGTGCACCTCCATTAAAAGTCTGGCTCCATCTTCTCAGTAATCTCCCCGTAAGTGTTGGGGTCCCCTCAAAGCCATCCCTTCTCGAGGCAGGACAAGCGTAGCTCCTCATATACACGACATTAGCTCCAGCACCCACTATCTCAGTGGCATCCACTGAACTCTCTCCTACTTATTCAATGTCTCTCCTGTGGGAGCCCAAACCTAGATGCAGCACCCAGCTGTGGTATAATGAGTGCTGAGAAAAGGAGGATGATCACCCCCCAAGGTTGAAAGGAAAGAGCTGAGACCTTCTGCCTTTTAGCAATCCAAACACATTGCCAAAGCTATTGCTCAGACCAGCCTGAAATGAGGATCCAACAGCTCCTGTGTGCCCTCAATTTCTGGACGACGCCCAGATCAGCACCACCCCCTTCGTTCTGCTTTGCCCCGAAACTGCTAGGACAAAGAGGTGGAGGAGGCCTTTTCCAGACCACAGATCCAGAAAACAAACAGGTTCCCCAGCTCCTTGGATGTCTATAGGAATGGAGCAGCTACAAGATGCATTTTCCACAGATTCCCAGAGCCTACAGCCAGAGGGAGCCATCGGATCAGCTTTTCACACCACCCTGTGTAACTGCAGACCGAGCTTTGCTGGCAGCTGTGTGGCAGCCCCGTCCTTGAAACGTTGTAACTCCTTCCTTGACTCTTTGTGCCTACAGATTTCATCTTCAGCCCTTTAATACTCATTTTCCGTTATGTTGAGTGTTATCATGCCCAGAACTGGTTCCAGAGGAACAGGCTGATGGGTGCTGCTGGTGATGCCCAGGGTACACATGCTCTCCTGAATCACCCCCTGCCACTCCTCAAGCCAGGACAACTTGGAATCCCCAAACTGCCACAGGGATCCCTGCCACTGCTACACTTCCTAGGGCATCCATAATACTCTCCATAGCAAAGGGAAGAACAAGAAATAGGAGCACAGTTTGCAAAAAAGATTATGAGAGGTCTCAGAGTTTAGATTGTGCAAATGTCAAAGAATATGCCAAAAGCTGCTGGCTGGGAAAAGCAAATTGGAAGCTATGCTGGACACATGGTTTTGTGAGATTGTCAACAAACAGCAAATAAGCAATATTAGAATGAAGATAAGTGATATTAGAACGTCTTCTTTGTGGAGGGCATTTTAGATGGCAGGTGATCGAGCCGTCTGAAGGGCCTCAAACAAGAGGAGAACTGTACCCCTGTAATATCAGGTCCATATACACACCACAAAGAGATGCTCTCTTCCAGCAGCAAGCTCACAGGTCTCCCCTGCGTCTGGGGAGAAGTGATCTCTCTCCAGAAGCAGCTTGCCAACCTGGGGATGGAGGAAGAGGCAGAGGTGGGGAGCAGAGCAGAGAGGGGCCCCTTTGCATGGAGTGTGCTCCCATTCCTCCTTTAAAACCTCACGTGGGAGTTGCACAGGCTTTGCTTTGCTTTGTCTTTTCCTAGAAAGCACAAGCAGTGCTTTTGCACTCTTCTTGCAAGACACTTGTAGTGAGAGCCATGCCATCCCTCTGTGCCTGACTCTCATGAAGGATGCTCTGTGCTCAGGAGGACGTGGATGCCTGAGCAGGGAGATACCCAGCAGATACTTGTCTGCCACAGTATCTCCATCCAGGGAAATTCCAGTTGTATAAGAAATAAATACCACATCTGCTAAGATCCCTCAGCCCATTCTTTCAGGGCTCTTGGGTACAATTTATCTGGGCTGCTACTTTTAAAATATTTGCCCTGAGTGTATGTCATCCCCTCTCATGCCCGATAAACTAGAAAGCAATTTACAGCCTTCCTTGCATCTTCCCGAACAGTGGATACAGATATTGCCTCCCTTTCTGTATTTTGCACAACAGGAATTTCATTCTTTTGTGGAAAAAAAAAAAAAAAAGACTTAAAAGAAAGTGTTTTGATAACAAAATATGTCTTCTTCCTCATCATTTCTGTGGTCAGCCATGTATATATCCCACAAGAGTCCAAAATTTTATATACATCTCACCTTTCTACTTGCATCTGGATACTCTGTTGAACCACCTGTGGTGTCCAATTCTCCACGGTCCAGTTTGGGATTCAGCCTCTAACACCTTTCTAAAGCACATGCCTTCAGGAACTTTTTATCGTCCCCCACCACTTTGCTTACCACCAGACCCTGTTTTTGGTGATAGAGCTGTCCCTCGCACAGTGACGCTGGTTCTGGTGAGACCACCTGAGCCCACTGCTTTTGTCCTGGTGTCTCAGGCTGAACTGCTGTTGAGGAGAAACCCTCACAAACCAGAAACCCTTACAGTGTACTCCCTATAAGGCTGGCAATTATGAGGCCCCAGTGCAGAACACAAGAATCAGACATTTGGACTCTGCCTTTGGAAAGAAGCAGAACAAGATGTGCACATCTTGCAGTGATAAGGAAAGGCTTCCACTGCTAACCATGGAGCCTGCTTCCCAAATCTAATTTCCAAACACCCAGCCTCACCCTCCCCTGTCACAGCTCCGTGCCCTTCCCTCGGTCCTGTTGCTGTCCTCTGGCAGCTCAGCGCCTGCCCCTCTGCTCCCCTTGTGAGGAAGCTGCCGGCCGCCATGAGGCCTGCTCTCAGCCTCCTCTCAGCTGGGAAGGAGCTCTTTATTACTTTTGGTCCCACTTGATGGCAGAATTGTCAGCACAACCGCTTGACTTTTGCTAAAATGAGCAGTTAGCGAAGGGCTTTATTAAGGGCCGGCGTCAAGGGGCTTGTCACGGGGTGTCCTTTGGGGCCTGCCTCAGCCCCAGCTGTCTTGGATGCTGTGGTCGCCTCCATGCTGGTGGTTCCCCTCAGAGGGATGGCCACAGCCCAGAGGTGGAAGCTGCCATCAGAGTCTCTGGCCTCAGGCCCAGCTGGTCCCTGGATGCAGGGACTTCATGGTGGTAGGGGGCCAGCCCCAGCACAGGGATCTTTCAGCAGCACTTGATGCTTCCTCTCAATGGACCTCTGCACTGGCCCAGGGAAGCATTGCAGCTTTGCGGGGACAACCCAAGAGGCCACAGGAACTCCCCATTTCTCTGAGGCAGCCCTCTCATGCACAGTGTTCTCCATTGCTGGTGGCTGGTTGGAAGAGCTGACCCCAGAGCACAGCTCTTCAGCTCTGTTTCCTTTCTTTTAATTCTGAATCTCTGTCCTTGACAGATTGTCCAGAGAGAGGGCCATCATAACCTGCAGGTACTGGTTCTGTCTGGAGAGCCCGCTTGGTTTCTCCACACTTCTGTCAGCGATAATGGTCGCAGAGCAGTGCTTCCATAGAGCCAAGGACTTTTCATGCTGCAGGGGTGCACAAGGAGCTGGGAGGGGACAGAGGGGACACAACCAGGACAGCTGACCCCAAAGGGATGTCCCACACCAAGTGGCATCCTGCTGAATGATTAGCAGAGGGGGGCTCTCTCTGGGGGGGTGGGGGGCTTCTCCGGGCCGGGGGGAACACTGCTCGAGGACAGGCTAGGCATCGGACAGCGGGTGGCGAGCAATTATTTCACTGAACAGCACTTGTTTTGTAGGTTTTATTATCAACAGCATTATTACTTCTTCCTGCTCGACCCATGAGGTTTTACTTTTCTTTTCTTTTTTTTTTTCTTTTTTTTTTTTCTTCCCTCCCACTTCTCTTCCCCATCCCACTTGGGGAGGGGGTGCACGAGGCAACAAACATCTCTGCTGGGCTAGGCTGTGGGCAATACCCAGCAGGGCAGAGTCCAGGGCCCCCAGGGTCTGCCTCCTGCTCCAGCACAGCATCCTGACACAGCCTGCCTGGGAGGATCCCTGGTCCTGGGAGGTGCTTGATGTCTTTGTAGTGGAACGGGGCACGATGGTCAGGGTGATGGTCCCTGGAGCTGCACTGCCACTTTCACCCTGGGGCACAGCTTGCACAGACTGTCTGTGTGAAGACAGCTCCCAGGGAGCCGCAGCCTCTTGCTGTGAAATTGCAGCTCCAGGGAGTAGCGTGGCAGAGATGTCATGATCACCCTGCCTCAGCACTGCAGCTTGTCCTGCTGCCAGTCCTGCAGCCACTTTTGCCATTCCAGGCAGACCCCGGCCACCAGCAGCAGAAGGCACAAGGAGAGCAAGGAAAGTTGCCGCTGGCAATGCCAGCACTGCTCCCCTCTGTGAGGCAGCCCCCTGTCTGGCTGAATGATGCTGTCACGGACAATGCAGCCTACCCCAATTGACTGGTACTGCTGCTTGCTGCCTGCCAAGCAGGGAGGGTGACCCATGTTCGCTGGGCTGTGAAGTGCTGTGGACCAGCTATGAGTCCACTGGAACAGCTCTTCCACCACTGTCGTCCCTCATCTGGGCAAAGGAGAATCTCATGCACAGTCATCCTCATTTCTGGTGGCTGGATAGAGGAGGAGACCTCAGCCAGTGGCTCTTGAGCTCTGCTGCCTGGCTTGGAGACCTGCTTCTGAGGCCTGCGGTGCCCAGGGGCTGTCAGGGTCAAAGAGAAAGCTATTGTCAACCATTCCTCACAGCCAGGTATGATTGCAATGGCAGATGTGGGGTGATGGCCGGTGGGGATGCCTCTGTGAGGTCACAGCCCCCAGCCCACCCATGGGACCACCTCCATGATAGAGATGCCATGGTCAGCCTTCCTTGGGATTGCTGATGGTCCAGCTGATGGTCCTGAGGCTACTTTGGCCATGAAGAAGAGCTAAAGAAGCCCAGGACAATCCAAACATCCCCAGCAGTTCCTCCTCAGCATGGCAGTCAACCATCCTTCTGAAGGAAGCTCCTGCATACGGTGTTCTCTGGGCTGAGAAGGGCTGGTTGTACCCCAGGCAGTACAGGGGGCCACAGGAACTCCCCGTTCCTCTGAGGCAGCCCTCCATCGCTTGATGCTTCTTTCCAGTGGACTGCTGCACTGGTCCAGGGAAGCATTGGAAGCCTTCTTGGCCACCAGGGCACACTGATGGCTCATGGCCAACCTGTCATCCACCAGGACCCCCAGGTCCTTCTCCCCAGAGCTCCTCTCCTGCAGGTCATCCCCCAGCCTGTACTGATACATGTGGCTGTTCCTTTCCAAGTGCAAGACTCTACACTTGCTTTTATTAAACCTCATCTGGTTTCTTCCTGCCCAGCTCTCCAGCCAGTCCAGGTCTTGCTGAATGGCAGCACAGCCATCTGGCGTGTTGGACACTCCTCCCAGCTTTGTACCATCAGCGCACCTGCTAAGGGTGGACACTAGTCCCTCATCAAAGTCATCGATGAAGATGTTGAACAAGACTGGACCCAGCACTGACCCCTGGGGAACACCACTTGTCACAGGTCTCCAGCCGGACTCTGCACCGCCGATCACCACCCTCTGAGCTCGGCCAGTCAGCCAGTTCTCAACCCACCTTACTGTCCACTCATCTATCCCACACTTTCTCAGCTTTGTTAGCAGGATGTCATGGGAGACAGTAGCAAAAGCCTTTCGCTTTTGTTTTGTTGTTTTTGTTTGTTTTTGGAGATTCAGATCGCACTCCGTGAAAGAAAAGTTTAGAGCATCAGCATCCCACTGGGAAGACATAAAAAACACTCCCAAAGTCTTTCTCCTTCTTCTTAACGCTGGAGGTGCCTTAAGAGGAGAACGGTCATGGCTGGGCCCCTCCAATGATAGCAAATTGTATGAAAAGTTACATTAAATTGAAAATCAAGCGAATGACATGAAAATTACCTCACTATTTGAACTAATGAGTTAAATTTCCATTCCTGCAAAAATACTCAAAGAAATAATCCAGTAGGTTATGTGGAGTTAGGCAATCACAACTAAAACTGCTACAAAGTGCAGATGGTGAGAAACAAACAACAAAGTGATTTCCTTCTCTGACAGCGTAACACCTTGCTCAGGGAAGACACCTATATAGCACCTTCATAAAGCCTTCGACACCCTCCCACCTCGTGCTCCCATCAGCAAGTTGAAGAAGGTTAGAGGGAATGGCTGACAGAAAACTGCTCCAACCAGAGCTTGGGGTCTACTCCCCTGAAATTCCACTGAATTAATTCCACTTTTTTTTTTTTTTTTTCCCGGCATCGAGGCCACTCGAAGCAGCCGAGGGAGCCGCCAGGACCCAGCAGCCCTCACGAGGGAGGCTGATGAGGCATAGGTGGAGTCAGCAGCGCCTCGTCCCCGGCCGTTCAAAAGCAGACCCTAGGGAGCGCGAGCGACCAGGAGCGCGGCGAACAGGACAGGCAAACAGGGCGTGGTGCGTCAGAAGGGCAGGGCATGGCAGTTTGTGCGGCAGTTTGCGCAGGCAGGGCTAGCAAGGAGGGCCCCTCGCCGCTCTTCTGCAGTGGTCTTTCCCTTCGGTACTTGTAACCCGCCTGCGAGGAACCTGGCCATGGTATCAACCAGGCAGAAAAACACGGCCTCTGCATCTCTTGCGGCCTCTCCAGCCGCAGTCAGTGATGTGGCCACTCGGAGGGCTCAGGGAAACACGCAGCCATCCAGGTCTTGGGCTGCAGGGTGTGCCTGAGCCTTCTGTCGGCATCTGACAGCTGCAGCGAGGGGTATGCCTCTGGGAGGTGTGCCCAGATTGAAGAGCTGCTCAGCCCAGTAGCGGAGCTTCAGGACGAGGTGAGCAGGCTCAGGAGCATCGGAGAGTCAGAGAGGGAAATTGACTGGTAGGAGGTGTACTCTACCCTCTCTGAGACAGACTCACAAGCCTGCCATAGCACAAATGTCTCCTGCTACAAAGAAGACAAAAGTTCCCTCATCCCACCAGGCAGTAGGGGGAGACCTAGGCCAAGGGGGGGAATGGAGGCAGGTTCCTGTTCGGGGTGGTAGGCGAGCCCTGTCCCTCCCCACCTCACTTTCCCATCTACCCTTATATAACAGGTACGAGGGTCTAGAACACGACAGAACAACGAAGTAGACGAAAGCCCGTCCCAGCTGGAGAGGATGCCTAAAGAAAAGCAACCTATCCCCGGCATTGCTACATCAACTGTCAAAAAAGAAAGAAGGGTTATTGTCATGTGGGACTCCCTTTTGAAAGGGACAGAGGGCCCAATATGCCGACCGGACCCAACCCACAGGGAAGTCTGTTGCCTCCCTGGGGCTCAGGTGAGAGACTTTGCTAAGAAAGTCAAGCACATGGTGCGGCCCACCAACTACTACCCACTACTGTTCTTTCAGGCTGGTAATGACGAGGTAGCAACAAGAAGTCTGATAGCGATCAAAAGGGACTTTAGGGCTTTGGGGCAACTACTTAAAGGATCAGGGGCACAGGTTGTGTTTGCCTCTGTCCTTCCGATAGGGGGGATCGAAGCTGGAAAACAGACTCATCACATTAACACGTGGTTTCGGGATTGATGCAACCAGCAGAATTTCAGGTTTTTCGATCACGGGAAGGTCTACGCGACACTGTGCCTCCTAAAAGCACAAGATCAGGCGATTCCAAAATATCGGAAGTCAGGCAAGTGGGGCAGAAGGCCGGCCTGGCTGACCAGGGATCTCCTACTGGAGCTTAGGCAAAAAAAGAATGTGTACGGCTGCTGGAAGGAGGGTCAGGTGACAAGGAAGGAATACAGGGATGCTGTTTGTGTTTGTAGGGAGAAAATTCGTATGGCTAAAGCCCAGCTAGAGTTGAAGCTGGCCATGTCTGTGGGAGACAATAAAAAAGTTTCTTTTAGATATGTGAACAGAAAAAGGAGGACCAAAGAAAACATAGGTCCCCTACTAGATGGGGAAGGTCTTCTCACAGACAATGACATAGGCAAAGCAGAGATGTTTAACGCCTTCTTTGTCTCTGTCTTCAACAGTGATGATGGGCTTCGGGACCCAGGGTACCCTGAGCTGGAGGACCATGATGGTGAGAATGATAAACTCCCAACCAACCCTGAACATATGTGGGATTTGCTGCTCCACCTGGATCCATACAAGTCCATGGGTCCAGATGGAATTCATCCCAGGGTGCTTAAGGAGCTGGCTGACATCATCGCAGGACCTCTTTCAATTATTTTTCAATGGTCTTGGGAATCTGGAGAGGTCCCATTGGACTGGAAACTGGCAAATGTTGTGCCAATTTTCAAGAAGGGTAAGAAAGAAGACCCTAGCAATTACAGGCCTGTCAGTCTCACATCAGTGCCTGGTAAAATTATGGAGAGGATGATCCTTGAAGTTACTGAAGCGCACCTGGAGGACAATGCAGTCATTGGTCCCAGCCAACATGGGTTCACGAGGGGTAGGTCCTGCCTAACAAATCTGATCCTTTTATGATAAGATCACCCATCTAGTCGATCAAGGGAAACCAGCTGATGTGATCTTTTTGGACTTCAGAAAAGCTTTTGACACGGTTTCCCACTGAACAAAATGTCCAGCATACAGCTAAACAAAACCATCATACGATGGGCGAGCAATTGGCTGACGGGCAGGGCTCAAAGGGTTGTGGTAAATGGGGCCACATCTGGCTGGCAGATGATCACTAGTGGGGTCCCTCAAGGCTCCATTTTAGGGCCACTCCTCTTCAATGTTTTTATAAATGATCTGGATCTAGGACTAGAAGGTGTTTTGAGGAAATTTGCTGATGACACCAAACTTGGAGAAGCTGTGGACTCGGATGAGGGTAGAAAGGCCTTGCAGAGAGATCTGGACAGATTGGAGAGCTGGGTGAACACCAACCGCATGAAGTTTAACAAAAGTAAGTGCCGGGTCCTGCACCTGGGACGGGGCAACCCTGGCTATACGTACAGACTGGGCGACGAGACGCTGGAGAGCAGCCCCGCAGAGAGGGATCTGGGGGTTGTGGTTGACAGCAAGCTGAATATGAGCCAGCAGTGTGCCCTGGCAGCCAGGAGGGCCAACCGTATCCTGGGGTGCATCAAGCACGGCATTGCTAGTCATTCGAGGGAAGTGATTGTCCCACTCTGCTCTGCGCTGGTGCAGCCTCACCTCGAGTACTGTGTGCAGTTCTGGGCACCACAGTACAAAAAGGGTGTAAAACTGTTGGAGAGTGTCCAGAGGAGGGTGACGAAGATGGAGAAGGGCCTAGAGGGGAAGACATAGGAAGAGCGGCTGAGGTCACTGGGCCTGTTCAGCCTGGAGAAGAGGAGGCTGAGGGGGGACCTCATCGAAGTCTACAACTTCCTTGCTAGGGAGTGGAGAGGCAGGTGACCTATTCTCCAGTATCACTAAGGTGATAAGGGTGGTTGCACACTGGACCAGGCTCCCCAGTGAAGTAGTCACTGCACCAAGCCTGTCTGAATTTAAGAAGAGATTGGACTGTGCACTTAGTCACATGGTCTAAACTTTTGGGCAGACCTGTGTGGTGCCAGGAGTTGGACTTGATGATCCTTATGGGTCCCTTCCAACTTGGGATATTCTGTGATTCTGTGAAATCGTGTCTATTTCTGAGGATTGTATTTCAAGTAACACACACACCAAGCAGAAAGCATCCAAAGAACCCACTCAGTCTGATACTAAGAAGCATTCTTCTTAGGATCAGACTTTTAGAAAACATGGCCTCTAAGGAGAGATTAAACACTGGATTAAGGGACGAACTCTTTAATGTCAAGAGAAGGCAGAATCAGGATGTGTATAAGGATGCTGCAAATAAGAAGTGAAAAAACTTCTTTCCAGGCCATATATTTAGGACAAGGAAGAAAGGACTTCATATGCAGCAAAGGGAATTTAGTTTAGGTGCTATAGTGTGGTGGTTTGACTTGGGTTGGCAGCTGAGTTCCACCACGGCCGCTCTCTCACTCCCCCTCCTCAAAGGGAAAGGGGGAGAAAATACAATGCAAAGGGCTCAAAAGCTGAGATAAAGACGGGGAGATTACTCAACAATTATCGTGATGGGCAAAACAGACTCAGAGTAGTGAGAGAGAAAGATTTCCCCCCCCCATACTCCTCCCTCCCACCTCCTCCCCCTGAGCAGCGCAGGGGAATGAGGGAATGGGGGCTGCGGTCAGTCTGTAGCACTTTGTCTCCGCCGCTCCTTCTCAGTCACTCTGCCCCTGCTCCACTGTGGTCTCCTCCACGGGCTGCAGCGTGGAACCCTACTCCACCGTGGTATGTCACGGGCAGCAGGGGAACAGCCTGCTTCACCATGGTCCTCACCAGAGGCCACAGGGGACTTCTGCTCTGGCGCCTGGAGCACCTCTCCCCCTTGTTCTTCATTGACCTTGGCATCTGCAAGGCTGTTTCTCACTCCTCTCTCCCACCTGCTGTTCCACAGCAGTTTTTTTTTTTCCTTTCTTCAATCTGCTCTCCCAGAGGCGCAAACAACATCGCTTATTGGCCCAGCTCTAGCCAGCAGTGGGGCCCTTATCTAATATGGGACAGCTTCTGGATTCTTGTCGCAGAACCCACCCCTATGGCCCCCTCCTCTGCTGAAACCTTGCCATGTAAACCCACTACATAAAGCAAGAGAACTCATAAACGGTTTGAAAGATCTATAGCAGCATGGCTGAAAAGGAGAAGAAAGAATGACACTTGGCACCTCCTAGTACAACAAAGAAAGAGCTCTACATGAAATGATTGGTTAGCAGACTGAAAACAAAAAAAAAAAAAGAAGGTACTTCATCACCCAATATGCGGCTGAGCTGTCAGTCCAACTGCAGATCTCATAGATGCGAATAAGGGCCTAAACAAAGAAAACACCAAACGCTGCACTATGGAAAACTCCTCTGTGCCAGGAAAAAGAGAAAAACACAAGAAGTTAAAAGATAAAGAACTTCTCAGGGGAAACAACATGAAAAAAACAACTAAAGATGGACGATGAAGCTCTCCACAGGAGAAAAGTGATGAAGAAAACCCCAAAAGCTGGATGATGAAGAACTCTTCAGGGCCGTGGAGAAGAAACCCCCAAAACCTCCTCGACAAAGCAATACTTCGGGGCCGAAGTGAAGAGAACTCCAAAAGCTGGGTGATGAAGAATTCCTCAGGATATTAGTGACAAAAACACAAATAGCTGAACAATGAAGAATTCCTCAGGGCAGTAATGAAGAAAACAACAAAAGCTTCAAAATGAAGAAATCCTCAGGGCATTAGTGAAGAAAATACCAAAAGCTGCATGAAGAAGAACTCCTAAGGGGAAAAGTGGTGAGGAGAACCCCAAAAGCTGGAAGATGAAGAAATCCTCAGGGCCATAATGAAGAACAAAACAAAACATGCATGAAGAAAACATCCTCAGGGGAAATGTGGTGAATATCGTTCATAACGCTGGACGATGAAGAATTCCGCAGGGCCATAGTGAAGAAAACACCAAAAGCTGCACGTTGAAGGAATCCTCAGGGCCTGGAACAAGAAAAAAACATACCACATGTTGGAAGACGAAGCACTTCCCAGGAGCAACAAGGTGAAAACAATACCAAAAGTAACACGATAAAGCTCTCCCAAGGGAAAACATGGTGAGGAGAACCCCAAGAGTTGCACGATGAAATCCTCAGGACCATAATGAAGAAAACACCAAAAGCTGCACGATGATGCACTCCCCAGGTTCCACAAGGTGAAAAAAAAAACAAACACCTCCACGATGATTCACACTTCAAGACTCACAGTAAAGAAAACATGAAAAGCTGAATGATGAAGCAATCCTAAGCAGAAACATGGTGTGGAGAACCACAAAAGATGCACGATGAAAATGTCCTCAGTGGAAAGGCACTGAAGGAAACAAAAAATCTGGAGGCAGCAGCACTCCTCAAGTCGCACTGAAGAAAACAACGAAAGCTGCTCAGCAAAGCACTCCTCAGAGGAAGCAGTGACGAAACCACCAAAAGCTGCACGATGAAGCTCTCCTCAGAGGAAAAGTGCTGAACAGAACCCCAGAAGCTGGACGATGCAGAACTCCTCACAGGTCACACTAAAGAAAACACCAAAAGCTGCACGATGAAGAACTCCTCAGGGGACATGTGGTATGGGGAACCCCAAAAGCTGCATGACGCAGAACTCAATGGTCGCAAACTGAAGAAGACACTAAAAGCTGCTCAACAAAGCACTCCTCAGAGGATGCAGTGAAGAAACAACAAAAGCTGCAAAATGAAGAACTCCTCAGGGCCGCAGAGAAGAAAACACAAAAAGCTGCATGATGAAGTAATCCTCAGGGTCTGGAACAAGGAAAAAATATAAATACAAAACCAAAAAAACACCAAATTTTGGAAGAAGAAGCACTTCTCAGGGGCAATACCACAAGTTGCATGATGAACATCTCACCAGGGAAAACATGGTGAGGAGAACCCCAAAAGCTGCACGATGCAGAACTCCTCAGAGCCGTAAAGAAGAAAACACCAAAAGCTGCACGATGAAGCAATCTTCAGGGACACAGCGAAGAAAACACCTAAAGTTGGACAATGACGCAATCATCAGGGGCCTGAAACAAGGAAAAAAACACACCACCTGTTGGAGGATGAAGCACTTCTCACGGGCAACAAGCTGAAAACAATACCAAAAAATGCACAATGAAGCTCTCTCAAGGAAAACGTGGTGAGGAGAACCCCAAGAGCTGCACAATGCAGAACTCCTCAGAGCCGTAAGGAAGACAACACCAAAACCTGTGCGATGAAGAACTCCTCAGGGCCGCAGTGAAGAAAACACCAAAAGCTGCATGCTGAAGCAATCCTCAGGGGCCACAAGGCGAAGAAAACACCAAAAGCTGCACGCTGAAGCAATCCTCTAGGGCCACAAGGCGAAGAAAACACCAAAAGCTCCACTGAGCAGCACTCTTCCAGATCCACACTGAAGATAACGTGAAAAGCTCAATGAGGAAGCAATCCTCAGCTGAAACGTGGTGTGGAGAACACCAAAAGCTGCACGATGAAAATGTCCTCAGAGGAAAGGCACTGAAGGAAACACCAAAAGCTGGATGCAGAAGCACTCCTCAAGTTGCACTGAAGAAAGCAACCAAAGCTGCTCAGCAAAGCACTCCTCAGAGGCTGCAGTGAAGAAACAACAAAAGCTGCACAATGAAGAACTCCTCAGGGCCGCAGAGAACAAAACGCCAAACGCTACACGATGAAGGAATCTTCAGGGCCGCAGGGAAGGAAACACCAAAATCTGCTGAACGCAACCCGAAAACCTGCATGATGAACTTCTCCTCAGGCTCGTAGTGAAGAAAACACAAATAGCTGCACGATGAAGCTCTCCTCAGGGGAAAAGTGCTGAACAGAATCCCAGAAGCTGGACGATGCAGAACTCCTCACAGGTCACACTGAAGAAAACACCAAAAGCCGCACGATGAAGAACTCCTCAGGGGACATGTGGTATGGGGAACCCCAAAAGCTGCATGATGCAGAACTCAATGGTCGCAAAGCGATGAAGACACTAAAAGCTGCTCAACAAAGCACTCCTCAGAGGCTGCAGTGAAGAAACACCGAAAGCTGCACGATGAAGGAATCTTCAGGGCCGCAAAGAAGAAAACAACAAAAGATGCACGATGAAGCAATCTTCAGGGCCGCAGTGAAGAAAAAACCTAAAGTTGGACAATGACGCAATCCTCAGGGGCCTGAAACAAGAAAAAAACACACCACCTGTTGGAGGATGAAGCACTTCTCATGGGCAACAAGCTGAAAACAATACCAAAAAATGCACAATGAAGCTCTCTCAGGGAAGACGTGGTGAGGAGAACCCCAAAAGCTGCACAATGCAGAACTCCTCAGAGCAGTAAGGAAGACAACACCAAAAGCTGCACGGTGAAGCAATCTTCAGGGCGACAGTGAAGAAAACACGAAAAGCTGCACAATGAAGAACTCCTCAGGGCCGTAATGAAGAAAACACCAAAAGCTGCACAATGAAGAACTCCTCAGGGCCGCAGAGAAGAAAACACCAAAAGCTGAACACTGAAGTAATCCTCAGGGGCCACAAGGTGAAGAAAACACAAAAAGCTCCACTGAGCAGCACTCTTCAAGAGCCACACTGAAGATAACATGAAAAGCTCAATGAGGAAGCAATCCTCAGCTGAAACGTGGTGTGGAGAACCACAAAAGCTGCACGATGAAGCGATCCTCAGGGAAAACTTGGTGAACACAACCCGAAAACCTGCATGATGAACTTCTCCTCAGGCTCATAGTGAAGAAAACACAAATAGCTGCACGATGAAGCTCTCCTCAGGGGAAAAGTGCTGAACAGAACCCCAGAAGCTGGACGATGCAGAACTCCTCACAGGTCACACTGAAGAAAACACCAAAAGCTGCACGATGAAGAACTCCTCAGGCGACATGTGGTATGGGGAACCCCAAAAGCTGCATGATGCAGAACTCAGTGGTCTCTAAGTGAATAAGACACTAAAAGCTGCTCAACAAAGCACTTCTCAGAGGCTCCACTGAAGAAACACCGAAAGCTGCACGATGAAGGAATCTTCAGGGCCGCAGAAAAGAAAACAACAAAAGCTGCACGATGAAGAACTCCACAGGTCCGTAATGAAGAAAACACCAAAAGCTGCACGATGAAGCAATCTTCAGGGCTGCAGTGAAGAAAACACCTAAACCTGGACAATGACGCAATCCTCAGGGGCCTGAAACAAGAAAAAAACACACCACATGTTGGCGGATGACGCACTTCTCACGGGTAACACGCTGAAAACAATACCAAAAAATGCACAATGAAGCTCTCTCAGGGAAAACGTGAGGAGGAGAACCCCAAGAGCTTCACAATGCAGAACTCCTCAGAGCTGTAAGGAAGACAACAGCAAAAGATGCACGGTGAAGCAATCCTCAGATCCGCAGTGAAGAAAACACCAAACGCTGCACAATGAAAAACTCCTCAGGGCCGTAATGAAGAAAACACCAGAAGCTGCACGATGAAGCAATCTTCAAGGCCGCAGAGAATAAAACACCAAAAGCTGCACGATGAAGCAATCCTCAGGGGCCACAAGGCGAAGAAAACACCAAAAGCTCCACTGAGCAGCACTCTTCAAAAGCCACACTGGAGGTAACATGAAAAGCTCAATGAGGAAGCAATCCTCAGCTGAAACGTGGTGTGGAGAACCACAAAAGCTGCACGATGAAAATGTCCTCAGAGGAAAGGCACTGAAGGAAACACCAATAGCTGGATGCAGAAGCACTCCTCAAGTCGCACTGAAGAAAGCAACCAAAGCTGCTCAGCAAAGCACTCCTCAGAGGCTGCAGTGAAGAAACCCCAAAAGCTGCATGATGAAGCGATCCTCAGGGAAAACTTGGTGAACACAACCCGAAAACCTGCATGATGAACTTCTCCTCTGGGTGGTAGTGAAGAAAAAACAAATAGCTGCACGATGAAGCTCTCCTCAGGGCAAAAGTGCTGAACAGAACCCCAGAAGCTGGACGATGCAGAACTCCTCACAGGTCACACTGAAGAAAACACCAAAAGCTGCACGATGAACTCCTCAGGGGACATGTGTTATGGAGAACCCGAAAAGCTGCATGATGCAGAACTCAATGGTCTCAAACTGAAGAAACTAAAACTGCTCAACAAAGCACTCCTCAGAGGCTGCAATGAAGAAACACCAAAAGCTGCACAATGAAGAACTCCTCAGGGCCGTAATGAAGAAAACACAAAAGGCTGCACGATGAAGCAATTTTCAGGGCCACAGAGAAGAAAACACCAAAATCTGCACGATGAAGTAATCCTCAGGGTCTGGAACAAGGAAAAAATATAAATACAAAACAAAATAAACCACCAAATTTTGGAAGACGAAACACATCTCAGGGGCAATACCAGAAGTTGCATGATGAACATCTCACCAGGGAAAACATGGTGAGGAGAACCCCAAGAGCTGCACAATGCAGAACTCCTCAGAGCCGTAAAGAAGAAAACACCGAAAGCTGCACGATGAAGCAATCTTCAGGGACACAGTGAAGAAAAAACCTAAAGTTGGACAATGACACAATCCTCAGGGGCCTGAAACAAGAAAAAAACACACCACCTGTTGGAGGATGAAGCACTTCTCACGGGAAACAAGCTGAAAACAATACCAAAAAATGCACAATGAAGCTCTCTCAGGGAAAACGTGGTGAGGAGAACCCCAAGAGCTGCACAATGCAGAACTCCTCAGAGCCGTAAGGAAGAAAACACCAAAAGATGCAAAATGAAGCAATCTTCAGGGCGACAGTGAAGAAAACACCAAAAGCTGCACAATGAAGAACTCCTCAGGGCCGCAGTGAAGAAAACACCAAAGGCTGCACACTGAAGCAATCCTCAGGGGCCACAAGGTGAAGAAAACACAAAAAGCTCCACTGAGCAGCACTCTTCAAGAGCCACACTGAAGATAACATGAAAAGCTCAATGATGAAGCAATCCTCAGCTGAAACGTGGTGTGGAGAACCACAAAAGCTGCACGATGAAAATGTCCTCCGAGGAGAAGCACTGAAGGAAACACCAAAAGCTGGATGCAGAAGCACTCCTCAAGTCGCACTGAAGAAAGCAACCAAAGCTGCTCAGCAAAGCACTCCTCAGAGGCTGCAGTGAAGAAACCCCAAAAGCTGCACGATGAAGCTCTCCTCAGGGGAAAAGTGCTGAACAGAACCGCAGAAATTGGACGATGCAGAACTCCTCACAGGTCACACTGAAGAAAACACCAAAAGCTGCATGATGCAGAACTCAATGGTCGCAAAGTGATGAAGACACTAAAAGCTGCTCAACAAAGCACTCCTCAGAGGCTGCAGTGAAGAAACACCAAAAGCTGCACGATGAAGGAATCTTCAGGGCCGCAAAGAAGAAAACAATAAAAGCTGCACGATGAAGCAATCTTCAGGGCTGCAGTGAAGAAAACACCTAAACCTGGACAATGATGCAATCCTCAGGGGCCTGAAGGAAGAAAAAAACACACCATATGTTGGAGGATGAAGCACTTCTCAGGGGCAACAAGCTGAAAACAATACCATAAAATGCACAATGAAGCTCTCTCAGTGGGAAAAGGTGGTGAGGAGAATCCCAAGAGCTGCACAATGCAGAACTCCTCAGAGCCGTAAGGAAGACAACAGCAAAAGATGTACGGTGAAGCAATCCTCGGGGCCGCAGTGAAGAAAACAGCAAAAGCTGCACAATGAAGAACTCCTCAGGGCCGTAAGGAAGAAAACACCAAAAGCTGCACAATGAAGAACTCCTCAGGGCCGCAGAGAAGAAAACACCAAAAGCTGCACGCTGAAGCAATCCTCAGGGGCCACAAGGCGAAGAAAACACAAAAAGCTCCACTGATCAGCACACTTCCAGAGCCACACTGAAGATAACATGAAAAGCTCAATGAGGAAGTAATCCTCAGCTGAAACGTCGTTTGGAGAACCACAAAATCTGCACGATGAAAATGTCCTCAGAGGAAAGGCACTGAAGGAAACACCAAAAGCTGGATGCAGAAGCACTCCTGAAGTCGCACTGAAGAAAGCAACCAAAGCTGCTCAGCAAAACACTCCTCAGAGGCTGCAGTGAAGAAACAACAAAAGCTGCACGATGAAGCAATCTTCAGGGCCAGAGAGAAGAAAACACCAAAATCTGCACGAGGAAGTAATCCTCAGGGTCTGGAACAAGGAAAAAATATAAATACAAAACAAAATAAAACACCAAATTTTTGAAGACGAAGCACATCTCAGGGGCAATACTGGAAGTTGCATGATGAATATCTCACCAGGGAAAACATGGTGAGGAGAACCCCAAGAGCTGCACGATGCAGAACTCCTCAGAGCCGTAAAGAAGAAAACACCAAAAGCTGCACGATGAAGCAATCTTCAGGGCCACAGTGAAGAAAAAACCTAAAGTTGGACAATGATACAATCCTCAGGGGCCTGAAACAAGAAAAAAACACACCACCTGTTGGAGGATGAAGCACTTCTCACGGGCAACAATCTGAAAACAATACCAAAAAATGCACAATGAAGCTCTCTCAAGGAAAACGTGGTGAGGAGAACCCCAAGAGCTGCACAATGAAGAACTCCTCAGGGCCGTAATGAAGAAGACACCAAACGCTGCACGATGAAGCAATCCTCAGGGTCTGGAACAAGGAAAAAATATAAGTACAAAACAAAATAAAACACGAAATTTTGGAAGACGAAGCACATCTCAGGGGCAATACCAAAAGCTGCATGATGAACATCTCACCACGGAAAACATGGTGAGGAGAACCCCAAGAGCTGCACGATGCAGAACTCCTCAGAGCCGTAAAGAAGAAAACACCAAAAGACGCACGATGAAGCAATCTTCAGGGACGCAGCGAAGAAAGCACCTGAAGTTGGACAATGACACAATCCTCAGGGGCCTGAAACAAGAAAAAAACACACCACCTGTTGGAGGATGAAGCACTTCTCACGGGCAACAAGCTGAAAACAATACCAAAAAATGCACAATGAAGCTCTCTCAGGGAAAACGTGGTGAGGGGAACCCTAAGAGCTGCACAATGCAGAACTCCTCAGAGCCGTAAGGAAGACAACAGCAAAAGCTGCGCGATGAAGCAATCCTCAGGGCCGCAGTGAAGAAAACACCAAAAGCTGCAAAATGAAGAACTCCTGGGGGCCGTAAGGAAGAAAACACCAAAAGATGCAAAATGAAGCAATCTTCAGGGCCACAGTGAAGAAAACACCAAAAGCTGCATGCTGAAGCAATCCTCAGGGACCACAAGGCGAAGAAAACACCAAAAGCTCCACTGAGCAGCACTCTTCAAGAGCCACATTGAAGATAACATGAAAAGCTCAATGAGGAAGCAATCCTCAGCTGAAACGTGGTGTGGAGAACCACAAAAGCTGCACGATGAAAATGTCCTCAGAGGAAAGGCACTGAAGGAGACACCAAAAGCTGGATGCAGAAGCACTCCTCAAGTCGCACTGAAGAAAGCAACCAAAGCTGCTCAGCAAAGCACTCCTCAGAGGCTGCAGTGAAGAAACACCAAAAGCTGCACGATAAAGGAATCTTCAGGGCCGCAGAGAAGAAAACACCAAAAGCTGAACAATGAAGAACTCCACAGGTCCGTAATGAAGAAAACACCAAAAGCTGACGAATGAAGCAATCCTCAGAGGACATGTGGTATGGGGAACCCCAAAAGCTGCATGATGCAGAACTCAATGGTCGCAACGTGAAGGAGGCACTAAAAGCTGCTCAACAAAGCACTCCTCAGAGGCTGCAGTGAAGAAACCCCAAAAGCTGCACAATGCAGAACTCCTCAGGGAAAACTTGGTGAACACAACCCGAAAACCTGCATGATGAACTTCTCCTCAGGCTCGTAGTGAAGAAAACACAAATAGCTGCACGATGAAGCTCTCCTCAGGGGAAAAGTGCTGAACAGAACCCCAGAAGCTGGACGATGCAGAACTCCTCACAGGTCACACTGAAGAAAACACCAAAAGCTGCACGATGAAGAACTCCTCAGGGGACATGTGGTATGGGGAACCCCAAAAGCTGCACGATGCAGAACTCAATGGTCGCAAAGTGATGAAGACACTAAAAGCTGCTCAACAAAGCACTTCTCAGAGGCTGTAGAGAAGTAACCCCAAAAGCTGCACAATGAAGAACTCCTCAGGGAAAACTTGGTTAACACAACCCGAACACCTGCATGATGAACTATTCCTCAGGATCGTAGTGAAGAAAACACCAAAACCTGCACGATGAAGAACTCCTCAGGGGACATGTGGTATGGGGAACCCCAAAAGCTGCATGATGCAGAACTCAGTGGTCTCTAAGTGAATAAGACACTAAAAGCTGCTCAACAAAGCACTTCTCAGAGGCTGCAGTGAAGAAACACCGAAAGCTGCACGATGAAGGAATCTTCAGGGCCGCACAGAAGAAAACAACAAAAGCTGCACGATGAAGAACTGCACAGGTCCGTAATGAAGAAAACACCAAAAGCTGCACGATGAAGCAATCTTCAGGGCTGCAGTGAAGAAAACACCTAAACCTGGACAATGACGCAATCCTCAGGGGCCTGCAACAAGAAAAAAACACAACATATGTTGGAGGATGAAGCACTTCTCACGGGCAACAATCTGAAAACAATACCAAAAAATGCACAATGAAGCTCTCTCAGGGAAAACGTGGTGAGGGGAACCCCAAGAGCTGCACAATGCAGAACTCCTCAGAGCTGTAAGGAAGACAACAGCAAAAGATGCACGGTGAAGCAATCCTCAGATCCGCAGTGAAGAAAACACCAAACGCTGCACAATGAAGAACTCCTCAGGGCCGAAGTGAAGAAAACACCAAAAGCTGCACGATGAAGAACTCCTCAGATCCACAGTGAAGAAAACACCAAACGCTGCACAATGAAGAACTCCTCAGGGCCGTAATGAAGAAAACACCAAAAGCTGCACAATGAAAAACTCCTCAGGGCCGTAATGAAGAAAACACCAGAAGCTGCACGATGAAGCAATCCTCAGGGGCCACAAGGTGAAGAAAACACTAAAAGATTCACTGAGCAGCACTCTTCAAGAGCCACACTGAAGATAACATGAAAAGCTCAATGAGGAAACAATCCTCAGCTGAAACGTGCTGTGGAGAACAACATAAGCTGCACGATGAAAATGTCCTCAGAGGAAAGGCACTGAAGAAAACACCAAAAGCTGGATGCAGAAGCACTCCTCAAGTCGCACTGAAGAAAGCAACCAAAGCTGCTCCGCAAAGCACTCCTCAGAGGCTGCAGTGAAGAAACCCCAAAAGCTGCACGATGAAGAACTCCTCAGGGAAAACTTGGTGAACACAACCTGAAAACCTGCATGATGAACTTCTCCTCAGGCTCGTAGTGAAGAAAACACAAATAGCTGCACGGTGAAGCTCTCCTTAGGGGAAGAGTGCTCAACAGAACCCCAGGAGCTGGACGAATCAGAACTCCTCACAGGTCACACTGAAGAAAACACCAAAAGCTGCACGATGAAGAACTCCTCAGGGGACATGTGGTATGGGGAACCCCAAAAGCTGCATGATGCAGAACTCAAAGGTCACTAAGTGAAGAAGACACTAAAAGCTGCTCAACAAAGCACTCCTCAGAGGCTGCAGTGAAGAAACACCAAAAGCTGCACGATGAAGGAATCTTCAGGGCCGCAAAGAAGAAAACAACAAAAGCTGCACGATGAAGCAATCTTCAGGGCTGCAGTGAAGAAAACACCTAAACCTGGACAATGACGCAATCCTCAGGGGCCTGCAACAAGAAAAAAACACAACATATGTTGGAGGATGAAGCACTTCTCACGGGCAACAATCTGAAAACAATACCAAAAAATGCACAATGAAGCTCTCTCAGGGAAAACGTGGTGAGGGGAACCCCAAGAGCTGCACAATGCAGAACTCCTCAGAGCCGTAAGGAAGACAACACCAAAAGATGCACGGTGAAGCAATCCTCAGATCCGCAGTGAAGAAAACACCAAATGCTGCACAATGAAGAACTCCTCAGGGCCGTAATGAAGAAAACACCAAAAGCTGCACAATGAAGAACTCCTCAGATCCACAGTGAAGAAAACACCAAACGCTGCACAATGAAGAACTCCTCAGGGCCGTAATGAAGAAAACACCAGAAGCTGCACGATGATGCAATCCTCAGGGGCCACAAGGTGAAGAAAACACTAAAAGATCCACTGAGCAGCACTCTTCAAGAGCCACACTGAAGATAACGTGAAAAGCTCAATGAGGAAACAATCCTCAGCTGAAACGTGCTGTGGAGAACAACATAAGCTGCACGATGAAAATGTCCTCAGAGGAAAGGCACTGAAGAAAACACCAAAAGCTGGATGCAGAAGCACTCCTCAAGTCGCACTGAAGAAAGCAACCAAAGCTGCTCAGCAAAGCACTCCTCAGAGGCTGCAGAGAAGAAAACCCAAAATCTGAACAATGAAGAACTCCTCAGGGAAAACTTGGTGAACACAACCCGAAAACCTGCATGACGAACTTCTCCTCAGGGTCGTAGTGAAAAAAACACCAAAAGCTGCATGATGAAGAACTCCTCAGGGGACATGTGGTATGGGGAACCCCAAAAGCTGCATGATGCAGAACTCAAAGGTCACTAAGTGAAGAAGACACTAAAAGCTGCTCAACAAAGCACTCCTCAGAGGCTGCAGTGAAGAAACAGCAAAAGCTGCACGATGAAGCAATCTTCAGGGCCGCAAAGAAGAAAACAACAAAAGATGCACGATGAAGCAATCTTCAAAGCTGCAGTGAAGAAAACACCTAAACCTGGACAATGATGCAATGCTCAGGGGCCTGAAGGAAGAAAAAAACACACCACATGTTGGAGGATGAAGCACTTCTCACGGGCAACAAGCTGAAAACAATACCAAAAAATGTACAATGAAGCTCTCTCAGGGAAAACGTGGTGAGGAGAACCCCAAGAGCTGCACAATGCAGAACTCCTCAGAGCAGTAAGGAAGACAACAGCAAAAGCTGCACGGTGAAGCAATCCTCAGGGCCGCAGTGAAGAAAACACCAAAAGCTGCACAATGAAGAACTCCTCAGGGCCACAGAGAAGAAAACAACAAAAGCTGCACGCTGAAGCAATCCTCAGGGGCCACAAGGCGAAGAAAACACAAAAAGCTCCACTGAGCAGCACTCTTCAAGAGCCACACTGAAGATAACATGAAAAGCTCAATGAGGAAGCAATCCTCAGCTGAAACGTGCTGTGGAGAATCACAAAAGCTGCACGATGAAAATGTCCTCAGAGGAAAAGCACTGAAGGAAACACCAAAAGCTGGATGCAGAAGCACTCCTCAAGTCGCACTGAAGAAAGCAACTAAAGCTGCTCAGCAAAGCACCCCTCAGAGGCTGCAGAGGAGAAACCCCAAAAGCTGCACGATGAAGAACTCCTCAGGGAAAAGTTGGTGAACACAACCCGAAAGCCTACATGATGAACTTCTCCTCAGGCTCGTAGTGAAGAAAACACAAATAGCTGCACGATGAAGCTCTCCTCAGGGCAAAAGTGCTGAACAGAACCCCAGAAGCTGGACGAAGCAGAACTCCTCACAGGTCACACTGAAGAAAACACCAAAAGCTGCACGATGAAGAACTCCTTAGGGGACATGCGGTATGGGGAACCCCAAAAGCTGCATGATGCAGAACTCAGTGGTCGCAAAGTGAAGAAGACACTAAAAGCTGCTCAACACAGCACTCCTCAGTGGCTGCAGTGAAGAAACACCAAAAGCTGCACGATGAAGAACTCCTCAGGGGACATGTGGTATGGGGAACCCGAAAAGCTGCATGATGCAGAACTCAATGCTCGCAAAGTGAAGAAACTAAAACTGCTCAACAAAGCACTCCTCAGAGGCTGCAGTGAAGAAACACCAAAAGCTGCACAATGAAGAACTCCTCAGGGCCGTATTGAAGAAAACACCAAAAGCTGCACAATGAAGAACTCCTCAGATCCACAGTGAAGAAAACACCAAACGCTGCACAATGAAAAACTCCTCAGGGCCGTAATGAAGAAAACACCAGAAGCTGCACGATGAAGCAATCCTCAGAGCCGCAGTGAAGAAAACACCAAAAGCTGCATGCTGAAGCAATCCTCAGGGGCCACAAGGCGAAGAAAACACAAAAAGCTCCACTGAGCAGCACTCTTCAAGAGCCACACTGAAGATAACGTGAAAAGCTCAATGAGGAAACAATCCTCAGCTGAATCGTGGTGTGGAGAACCACAAAAGCTGCACGATGAAAATGTCCTGAGAGGAAAGGCACTGAAGGAAACACCAAAAGCTGGATGCAGAAGCACTCCTCAAGTGGCACTGAAGAAAGCAACCAAAGCTGCTCCGCAAAGCACTCCTCAGAGGCTGCAGTGAAGAAACCCCAAAGGCTGCACGATGAAGCGATCCTCAGGGAAAACTTGGTGAACACAACCCGAAAACCTGCATGATGAACTTCTCCTCAGGCTCGTAGTGAAGAAAACACAAATAGCTGCACGATGAAGCTCTCCTCAGGGCAAAAGTGCTGAACAGAACCCCAGAAGCTGGACGATGCAGAACTCCTCCCAGGTCACACTGAAGAAAACACCAAAAGCTGCACGATGAAGAACTCCTCAGGGGACATGTGGTATGGTGAACCCCAAAAGCTGCATGATGCAGAACTCCATGGTCGCAACGTGAAGAAGGCACTAAAAGCTGCTCAACACAGCACTCCTCAGAGGCTGCAGTGAAGAAACACCAAAAGCTGCACGATAAAGGAATCTTCAGGGCCGCAGAGAAGAAAACACCAGAAGCTGAACAATGAAGAACTCCACAGGTTCGTAATGAAGAAAACACCAAAAGCTGACGAATGAAGCAATCCTCAGGGGACATGTGGTATGGGGAACCCCAAAAGCTGCATGATGCAGAACTCAAAGGTCGCAAAGTGAAGTACACACTAAAAGCTGCTCAACAAAGCACTCCTCAGAGGCTGCAGTGAAAAAAACAACAAAAGGTGTGTCATCAAGAACTCCTCAGGGCTGCAGAGAAGAAAACAACAAAAGCTAAACAATGAAGAACTCCACAGGTCCGTAATGAAGAAAGCACCAAAAGCAGCACGATGAAGAACTCCTCAGGGGACATGTGGTATGGGGAACCCCAAAAGCTGCATGATGCAGAACTCAGTGGTCGCTAAGTGATGAAGACACTAAAAGCTGCTCAACAAAGCACTCCTCAGAGGCTGCAGTGAAGAAACAACAAAAGCTGCACGATGAAGCAATCTTCAGGGAAATCTTCGTGAGCAAAACCCGAAAACATGTATGATGAATTTCTCCTCAGGGTCGTAGTGAAGAAAACACCAAAAGCTGCACGATGAAGCAATCTCCAGGGCTGCAGTGAAGAAAACAAAAAAAGCTGTACGATGAAGCAATCTTCAAAGCTGCAGTGAAGAAAACACCTAAACCTGGACAATGATGGAATCCTCAGGGGCTTGAAGGAAGAAAAAAACACACCACATGTTGGAGGATGAAGCACTTCTCACGGGCAACAAGCTGAAAACAATACCAAAAAATGCACAATGAAGATCTCTCAGGGAAAACGTGGTGAGGAGTACCCCAAGAGCTGCACAATGCAGAACTCCTCAGAGCCGTAAGGAAGACAACACCAAAAGCTGCACGGTGAAGCAATCCTCAGATCCGCAGTGAAGAAAACACCAAAAGCTGCACAGTGAAGAACTCCTCAGATCCGCAATGAAGAAAACACCAAACGCTGCACAATGAAAAACTCCTCAGGGCCGTAATGAAGAAAACACCAAAAGCTGCACGGTGAAGCAATCGTCAGGGCCGCAGTGAAGAAAACACGAAAAGCTGCACAATGATGAAATCCTCAGGGGACATGTGGTATGGGGAACCCCAAAAGCTGCATGATGCAGAACTCAGTGGTCGCAAAGTGATGAAGACACTAAAAGCTGCTCAACAAAGCACTCCTCAGAGGCTGCAGTGAAGAAACACCAAAAGCTGCACGATGAAGGAATCTTCAGGGCCGCAGAGAAGAAAAAAACAAAAGCTGCACGATGAAGAACTCCACAGGTCCGTAATGAAGAAAACACCAAAAGCTGTACGATGAAGCAATCCTCAGAGCCGCAGTGAAGAAAACACCAAAAGCTGCACGATGAAGCAATCCTCAGAGCCGCAGTGAAGAAAACACCAAAAGCTGCACGATGAAGCAATCCTCAGGGGCCACACGGTGAAGAAAACACAAAAAGCTCCACTGAGCAGCACTCTTCAAGAGCCACATTGAAGATAACATGAAAAGCTCAATGAGGAAACAATCCTCAGCTGAAACGTGCTGTGGAGAACAACATAAGCTGCACGATGAAAATGTCCTCAGAGGAAAAGCACTGAAGGAAACACCAAAAGCTGTACACAGAAGCACTCCTCAAGTCGCACTGAAGAAAGCAACCAAAGCTGCTCAGCAAAGCACTCCTCAGAGGCTGCAGTGAAGAAACCCCAAAAGCTGCACGATGAAGCGATCCTCAGGGAAAACTTGGTGAACACAAACCGAAAACCTGCATGATGAACTTCTCCTCTGGGTGGTAGTGAAGAAAAAACAAATAGCTGCACGATGAAGCTCTCCTCAGGGGAAAAGTGCTGAACAGAACCCCTGCAGCTGGACGATGCAGAACTCCTCACAGGTCACACTGAAGAAAACACCAAAAGCTGCACGATGAAGAACTCCTCAGGCGACATGTGGTATGGGGAACCCCAAAAGCTGCATGATGCAGAACTCAGTGGTCTCTAAGTGAATAAGACACTAAAAGCTGCTCAACAAAGCACTTCTCAGAGGCTCCACTGAAGAAACACCGAAAGCTGCACGATGAAGGAATCTTCAGGGCCGCAGAAAAGAAAACACCAAAAGCTGCACGATGAAGAACTCCACAGGTCCGTAATGAAGAAAACACCAAAAACTGCACGATGAAGCAATCTTCAGGGCTGCAGTGAAGAAAACACCTAAACCTGGACAATGACGCAATCCTCAGGGGCCTGCAACAAGAAAAAAACAAAACATATGTTGGAGGATGAAGCACTTTTCACGGGCAACAAGCTGAAAACAATACCAAAAAATGCACAATGAAGCTCTCTCAGGGAAAACGTGATGAGGAGAACCCCAAGAGCTGCACAATGCAGAACTCCTCAGAGCCGTAAGGAAGACAACAGCAAAAGATGCACGGTGAAGCAATCCTCAGATCCGCAGTGAAGAAAACACCAAACGCTGCACAATGAAAAACTCCTCAGGGCCGTAATGAAGAAAACACCAGAAGCTGCACGATGAAGCAATCCTCACGGCCGCAGTGAAGAAAACACCAAAAGCTGCACGATGAAGCAATCCTCAGGGGCCACACGGTGAAGAAAACACTAAAAGATTCACTGAGCAGCACTCTTCAAGAGCCACATTGAAGATAACATGAAAAGCTCAATGAGGAAACAATCCTCAGCTGAAACGTGCTGTGGAGAACAACATAAGCTGCACGATGAAAATGTCCTCAGAGGAAAGGCACTGAAGGAGACACCAAATGCTGGATGCAGAAGCACTCCTCAAGTGGCACTGAAGAAAGCAACCAAAGCTGCTCAGCAAAGCACTCCTCAGAGGCTGCAGTGAAGAAACACCAAAAGCTGCACGATAAAGGAATCTTCAGGGCCGCAGAGAAGAAAACACCAAAAGCTGAACAATGAAGAACTCCACAGGTCCGTAATGAAGAAAACACCAAAAGCTGACGAATGAAGCAATCCTCAGAGGACATGTGGTATGGGGAACCCCAAAAGCTGCATGATGCAGAACTCAATGGTCGCAACGTGAAGGAGGCACTAAAAGCTGCTCAACAAAGCACTCCTCAGAGGCTGCAGTGAAGAAACCCCAAAAGCTGCACGATGAAGCAATCCTCAGGGAAAACTTGGTGAACACAACCCGAAAACCTGCATGATGAACTTCTCCTCAGGCTCGTAGTGAAGAAAACACAAATAGCTGCACGATGAAGCTCTCCTCAGGGGAAAAGTGCTGAACAGAACCCCAGAAGCTGGACGATGCAGAACTCCTCACAGGTCACACTGAAGAAAACACCAAAAGCTGCACGATGAAGAACTCCTCAGGGGACATGTGGTATGGGGAACCCCAAAAGCTGCATGATGCAGAACTCAGTGGTCTCTAATTGAATAAGACACTAAAAGCTGCTCAACAAAGCACTTCTCAGAGGCTGCAGTGAAGAAACACCGAAAGCTGCACGATGAAGGAATCTTCAGGGCCGCAGAAAAGAAAACAACAAAAGCTGCACGATGAAGAACTCCACAGGTCCGTAATGAAGAAAACACCAAAAGCTGCACGATGAAGAACTCCACAGGTCCGTAATGAAGAAAACACCAAAAGCTGCACGATGAAGCAATCTTCAGGGCTGCAGTGAAGAAAACACCTAAACCTGGACAATGACGCAATCCTCAGGGGCCTGCAACAAGAAAAAAACACAACATATGTTGGAGGATGAAGCACTTTTCACGGGCAACAAGCTGAAAACAATACCAAAAAATGCACAATGAATCTCTCTCAGGGAAAACGTGATGAGGAGAACCCCAAGAGCTGCACAATGCAGAACTCCTCAGAGCTGTAAGGAAGACAACAGCAAAAGATGCACGGTGAAGCAATCCTCAGATCCGCAGTGAAGAAAACACCAAACGCTGCACAATGAAGAACTCCTCAGGGCCGTAGTGAAGAAAACACCAAAAGCTGCACAATGAAAAACTCCTCAGGGCCGTAATGAAGAAAACACCAGAAGCTGCACGATGAAGCAATCCTCAGGGCCGCAGTGAAGAAAACACCAAAAGCTGCACGATGAAGCAATCCTCAGGGGCCACACGGTGAAGAAAACACTAAAAGATTCACTGAGCAGCACTCTTCAAGAGCCACATTGAAGATAACATGAAAAGCTCAATGAGGAAACAATCCTCAGCTGAAACGTGCTGTGGAGAACAACATAAGCTGCACGATGAAAATGTCCTCAGAGGAAAGGCACTGAAGAAAACACCAAAAGCTGGATGCAGAAGCACTCCTCAAGTCGCACTGAAGAAAGCAACCAAAGCTGCTCAGCAAAGCACTCCTCAGAGGCTGCAGTGAAGAAACCCCAAAAGCTGCACGATGAAGAACTCCTCAGGGAAAAGTTGGTGAACACAACCTGAAAACCTGCATGATGAACTTCTCCTCAGGCTCGTAGTGAAGAAAACACAAATAGCTGCACGATGAAGCTCTCCTTAGGGGAAGAGTGCTCAACAGAACCCCAGGAGCTGGACGATGCAGAACTCCTCACAGGTCACACTGAAGAAAACACCAAAAGCTGCACGATGAAGAACTCCTCAGGGGACATGTGGTATGGGGAACCCCAAAAGCTGCATGATGCAGAACTCAAAGGTCACTAAGTGAAGAAGACACTAAAAGCTGCTCAACAAAGTACTCCTCAGAGGCTGCAGTGAAGAAACACCAAAAGCTGCACGATGAAGGAATCTTCAGGGCCGCAAAGAAGAAAACAACAAAAGCTGCACGATGAAGCAATCTTCAGGGCTGCAGTGAAGAAAACACCTAAACCTGGACAATGACGCAATCCTCAGGGGCCTGCAACAAGAAAAAAACACAACATATGTTGGAGGATGAAGCACTTCTCACGGGCAACAATCTGAAAACAATACCAAAAAATGCACAATGAAGCTCTCTCAGGGAAAACGTGGTGAGGGGAACCCCAAGAGCTGCACAATGCAGAACTCCTCAGAGCTGTAAGGAAGACAACAGCAAAAGATGCACGGTGAAGCAATCCTCAGATCCGCAGTGAAGAAAACACCAAATGCTGCACAATGAAGAACTCCTCAGGGCCGTAATGAAGAAAACACCAAAAGCTGCACAATGAAGAACTCCTCAGATCCACAGTGAAGAAAACACCAAACGCTGCACAATGAAGAACTCCTCACGGCCGTAATGAAGAAAACACCAGAAGCTGCACGATGATGCAATCCTCAGGGGCCACAAGGTGAAGAAAACACTAAAAGATCCACTGAGCAGCACTCTTCAAGAGCCACACTGAAGATAACATGAAAAGCTGAATGAGGAAACAATCCTCAGCTGAAACGTGCTGTGGAGAACAACATAAGCTGCACGATGAAAATGTCCTCAGAGGAAAGGCACTGAAGAAAACACCAAAAGCTGGATGCAGAAGCACTCCTCAAGTCGCACTGAAGAAAGCAACCAAAGCTGCTCAGCAAAGCACTCCTCAGAGGCTGCAGAGAAGAAAACCCAAAATCTGAACAATGAAGAACTCCTCAGGGAAAACTTGGTGAACACAACCCGAAAACCTGCATGACGAACTTCTCCTCAGGGTCGTAGTGAAAAAAACACCAAAAGCTGCATGATGAAGAACTCCTCAGGGGACATGTGGTATGGGGAACCCCAAAAGCTGCATGATGCAGAACTCAATGCTCGCAAAGTGAAGAAGACACTAAAAGCTGCTCAACAAAGCACTCCTCAGAGGCTGCAGTGAAGAAACAACAAAAGCTGCACGATGAAGGAATCTTCAGGGCCGCAAAGAAGAAAACAACAAAAGATGCACGATGAAGCAATCTTCAAAGCTGCAGTGAAGAAAACACCTAAACCTGGACAATGATGCAATGCTCAGGGGCCTGAAGGAAGAAAAAAACACACCACATGTTGGAGGATGAAGCACTTCTCACGGGCAACAAGCTGAAAACAATACCAAAAAATGCACAATGAAGCTCTCTCAGGGAAAACGTGGTGAGGAGAACCCCAAGAGCTGCACAATGCAGAACTCCTCAGAGCAGTAAGGAAGACAACACCAAAAGCTGCACGGTGAAGCAATCCTCAGAGCCGAAGTGAAGAAAACACCAAAAGCTGCACAATGAAGAACTCCTCAGGGCCGTAATGAAGAAAACACCAAAAGCTGCACGCTGAAGCAATCCTCAGGGGCCACAAGGCGAAGAAAACACAAAAAGCTCCACTGAGCAGCACTCTTCAAGAGCCACACTGAAGATAACATGAAAGCTCAATGAGGAAACAATCCTCAGCTGAAACGTGCTGTGGAGAATCACAAAAGCTGCACGATGAAAATGTCCTCAGAGGAAAAGCACTGAAGGAAACACCAAAAGCTGGATGCAGAAGCACTCCTCAAGTCGCACTGAAGAAAGCAACTAAAGCTGCTCAGCAAAGCACCCCTCAGAGGCTGCAGAGGAGAAACCCCAAAAGCTGCACGATGAAGAACTCCTCAGGGAAAAGTTGGTGAACACAACCCGAAAGCCTACATGATGAACTTCTCCTCAGGCTCGTAGTGAAGAAAACACAAATAGCTGCACGATGAAGCTCTCCTCAGGGCAAAAGTGCTGAACAGAACCCCAGAAGCTGGACGAAGCAGAACTCCTCACAGGTCACACTGAAGAAAACACCAAAAGCTGCACGATGAAGAACTCCTCAGGGGACATGCGGTATGGGGAACCCCAAAAGCTGCATGATGCAGAACTCAGTGGTCGCAAAGTGAAGAAGACACTAAAAGCTGCTCAACACAGCACTCCTCAGTGGCTGCAGTGAAGAAACACCAAAAGCTGCACGATGAAGAACTCCTCAGGGGACATGTGGTATGGGGAACCCGAAAAGCTGCATGATGCAGAACTCAATGCTCGCAAAGTGAAGAAACTAAAACTGCTCAACAAAGCACTCCTCAGAGGCTGCAGTTAAGAAACACCAAAAGCTGCACAATGAAGAACTCCTCAGGGCCGTATTGAAGAAAACACCAAAAGCTGCACAATGAAGAACTCCTCAGATCCACAGTGAAGAAAACACCAAACGCTGCACAATGAAAAACTCCTCAGGGCCGTAATGAAGAAAACACCAGAAGCTGCACGATGAAGCAATCCTCAGAGCCGCAGTGAAGAAAACACCAAAAGCTGCATGCTGAAGCAATCCTCAGGGGCCACAAGGCGAAGAAAACACAAAAAGCTCCACTGAGCAGCACTCTTCAAGAGCCACACTGAAGATAACGTGAAAAGCTCAATGAGGAAGGAATCCTCAGCTGAATCGTGGTGTGGGAGAACCACAAAAGCTGCACGATGAAAATGTCCTCTGAGGAAAGGCACTGAAGGAAACACCAAAAGCTGGACGCAGAAGCACTCCTCAAGTGGCACTGAAGAAAGCAACCAAAGCTGCTCCGCAAAGCACTCCTCAGAGGCTGCAGTGAAGAAACCCCAAAAGCTGCACGATGAAGCTCTCCTCAGGGGAAAAGTGCTGAACAGAACCCCAGAAGCTGGACGATGCAGAACTCCTCACAGGTCACACTGAAGAAAACACCAAAAGCTGCACGATGAAGAACTCCTCAGGGGACATGTGGTATGGGGAACCCGAAAAGCTGCATGATGCAGAACTCAATGGTCGCAACGTGAAGAAGGCACTAAAAGCTGCTCAACAAAGCACTCCTAAGAGGCTGCAGTGAAGAAACAACAAAAGCTGCACAATGAAGAACTCCACAGGGCCGCAGAGAAGAAAACACCAAAAGCTGCACGATGAAGCAATCCTCAGGGCCTGGAACAAGGAAAAAATATAAATACAAAACAAAATAAAACACCAAATTTTGGAATCACAGAATCACAGAATCACAGAATCGTCTAGGTTGGAAGAGACCTCCAAGATCATCTAGTCCAACCTCTGCCCTAACACTAACAAGTCCTCCACTAAACCATATCACTAAGGGCTACATCTAAACGTCTTTTAAAGACCTCCAGGGATGGCGACTCAACCACCTCCCCGGGCAGCCCATTCCAATGCCTAACAACCCTTTCGGCAAAGAAGTTCTTCCTAACATGCAACCTAAACCTCCCCTGGCACAACTTTAGCCCATTCCCCCTCGTCCTGTCACCAGGCACGTGGGAGAATAGACCAACCCCCACCTCTCTACAGCCTCCTTTAAGGTACCTATAGAGAGCGATGAGGTCTCCCCTGAGCCTCCTCTTCTCGAGGCTAAACAACCCCAGCTCCCTCTGCCGCTCCTCGTAAGACTTGTTCTCCAGACCCCTCACCAGCTTCGTTGCCCTTCTCTGGAGTCTCTCGAGCACCTCCATGTCCTTCTTGTAGCGAGGGGCCCAAAACTGGACACAGTACTCAAGGTGCGGCCTCACCAGAGCCGAGTACAGGGGGACAATCACCTCCCTAGACCTGCTGGCCACACTGCTTCTTATGCAAGCCAGGATGCTCTTGGCCTTCTTGGCCACCTGAGCACACTGCTGGCTCATATTCAGCCGACTATCAACCAGTACTCCCAGGTCCTTCTCCGCCAGGCAGCTTTCCAGCCACTCATCTCCCAGCCTGTAGCTCTGCTTGGGGTTCTTACGCCCCAGATGCAGGACCCGGCACTTGGCCTTGTTGAACTTCATGCAGTTGACCTCAGCCCATCGGTCCAGCCTGTCCAGATCCTCCTGCAGAGCCTTCCTTCCCTCGAGCAGATCGACACACACCCCTAACTTGGTGTCATCTGCAAACTTACTGAGGGTGCACTCAATCCCCTCATCCAGGTCATCGATAAAGATATTAAAGAGGACCGGCCCCAGCACTGAGCCCTGGGGGACTCCACTAGTAACCGGCCTCCAACTGGATTTGGATCCATTCACCACAACACTTTGGGCCCGGCCATCCAGCCAGATTTTAACCCAAAGAAGATGAAGATGAAGCACTTCTTAGGGGCAATACCAGAAGTTGCATGATGAACATCTCACCAGGGAAAACATGGTGAGGAGAACCCCAAGAGCTGCACGATGCAGAACTCCTCAGAGCCGTAAAGAAGAAAACACCAAAAGCTGCACGAAGAAGCAATCCTCAAGGCCTGGAACACGGAAAAAATATAAATACAAAACGAAATAAAACACCAAATTTTGGAAGATGAAGCACTTCTCAGGGGCAATACCAGAAGTTGCATGATGAACATCTCACCAGGGAAAACATGGTGAGGAGAACCCCAAGAGCTGCACGATGCAGAACTCCTCAGAGCCGTAAGGAAGACAACACCAAAAGGTGCACGATGAAGCAATCCTCGGGGCCGCAGTGAAGAAAACAAGAAAAGCTGCACGATGAAGCAATCCTCAGGGCCGCAGTGAAGAAAACACCAAAAGCTGCACGATGAAGCAATCCTCAGGGGCCACAAGGCGAAGGAAACACCAAAAGCTCCACTGAGCAGCACTCTTCAAGAGCCACACTGAAGATAACATGAAAAGCTCAATGAGGAAGGAATCCTTAGCTGAATCGTGCTGTGGAGAACCACAAAAGCTGCACTATGAAAATGTCCTCCGAGGAGAGGCACTGAAGGAAACACCAAAAGCTGGATGCAGAAGCACTCCTCAAGTCGCACTGAAGAAAGCAACCAAAGCTGCTCAGCAAAGCACTCCTCAGAGGCTGCAGTGAAGAAACCCCAGAAGCTGCACGATGAAGTACTCCACAGGTCCGCAGAGAAGAAAACACCAAAAGCTGCACGATGAAGAACTCCTCAGGGGACATGTAGTATGGGGATCCGCAAAATCTGCGAAATGCAGAACTCAATTGTTGCAACGTGAAGAAGGCACTAAAAGCTGCGCAACAAAGCACTCCTCAGAGACGGCAGTGAAGAAACAGCAAAAGCTGCACAATGAAGAACTCCTCAGGGCCGCAGAGAAGAAAATGCCAAACGCTGCACGATGAAGGAATCTTCAGGGCCGCAGAGAAGAAAACACCAAAAGCTGCACGATGAAGAACTCCTCAGGGGACATGTGGTATGGGGAACCCCAAAAGCTGCATGATGCAGAACAAAATGGTCGCAAACTGAAGAAACTAAAACTGCTCAACAAAGCACTCCTCAGAGACGGCAGTGAAGAAACAACGAAAGCTGCATGATGAAGAACTCCTTAGGGCCATAATGAAGAAAACACCAGAAGCTGCACGATGAAGCAATCTTCAGGGCCACAGAGAATAAAACACCAAAAGCTGCACGATGAAGTAATCCTCAGGGTTTGGAACAAGGAAAAAATATAAATACAAAACAAAATACAACACCAAATTTTGGAAGACGAACACATCTCAAGGGCAATACCAGAAGTTGCATGATGAATATCTCACCAGGGAAAACAAGTTGAGGAGAACCCCAAGAGCTGCACGATGCAGAACTCCTCAGAGCCGTAAGGAAGACAACACCAAAAGCTGCACGAAGAAGCAATCCTCAGGGATGCAGTGAAGAAAACAACAAAAGTTGCACAATGAAGAACTCCTGAGGGCCGTAAGGAAGAAAACACCAAAAGCTGCACGCTGAAGCAATCCTCAGGGGCCACAAGGCGAAGAAAACACAAAAAGCTCCACTGAGCAGCACTCTTCAAGAGCCACACTGAAGATAACATGAAAAGCTCAATGAGGAAGCAATCCTCAGCTGAAACGTGGTGTGGAGAACCACAAAAGCTGCACGATGAAAATAAACTCACAGGAAAGGCACTGAAGGAAACACCAACAGCTGGATGCAGAAGCACTCCTCAAGTCGCACTGAAGAAAGCTACCAAAGCTGCTCAGCAAAGCACTCCTCAGAGGCTGCAGTGAAGAAACAACAAAAGCTGCACGATGAAGCAATCTTCAGGGCCAGAGAGAACACCAAAATCTGCACGAGGAAGTAATCCTCAGGGTCTGGAACAAGGAAAAAATATAAATACAAAACAAAATAAAACACCAAATTTTGGAAGACGAAGCACATCTCAGGGGCAATACCAGAAGTTGCATGATGAATATCTCACCAGGGAAAACATGGTGAGGAGAACCCCAAGAGCTGCACGATGCAGAACTCCTCAGAGCCGTAAGGAAGACAACACCAAAAGCTGCGCGATGAAGAACTCCTCAGGGCTGCAGTGAAGAAAACATCAAAAGCTGCATGCTGAAGCAATCTTCAGGGGCCACAAAGCGAAGGAAACACCAAAAGCTCCACTGAGCAGCACTCTTCAAGAGCCACACTGAAGATAACATGAAAAGCTCAATGAGGAAGGAATCCTTAGCTGAATCGTGGTGTGGAGAACAACAAAAGCTGAACGATGAATATGTCCTCTGAGGAAAGGCACTGAAGGAAACACCAAAAGCTGGATGCAGAAGCACTCCTCAAGTCGCACTGAAGAAAGCAACCAAAGCTGCTCAGCAAAGCACCCCTCAGAGGCTGCAGTGAAGAAAGCCCAAAAGCAGCACGATGAAGCGATCCTCAGGGAAAACGTGATGAACACAACCTGAAAACCTGCATGATGAACTTCTCCTCAGGCTCGTAGTGAAGAAAACACAAATAGCTGCACGATGAAGCTCTCCTCAGGGGAAAAGTGCTGAACAGAACCCCAGAAGCTGGACGATGCAGAACTCCTCCCAGGTCACAGTGAAAAAAACACCAAAAGCTGAACGATGAAGGAATCTTCAGGGCCGCAGTGAAGAAAACACCAAAAGCTGCACGATGAAGAACTCCTCAGGGGACATGTGGTATGGGGAACCCCAAAAGCTGCATGATGCAGAACTCATTGGTCGCAAAGTGAAGTACACACTAAAAGCTGCTCAACAAAGCACTCCTCAGAGACGGCAGTGAAGAAACAACAAAAGCTGCACAATGAAGAACTCCTTAGGGCCACAGAGAAGAAAACACCAGAAGCTGCACGATGAAGCAATCTTCAGGGCCACAGAGAATAAAACACCAAAAGCTGCACGATGAAGTAATCCTCAGGGTTTGGAACAATGAAAAACAATAAAAATACAAAACAAAATACAACACGAAATTTTGGAAGACGACGCACATCTCAAGGGCAATACCAGAAGTTGCATGATGAATATCTCACCAGGGAAAACAAGTTGAGGAGATCCCCAAGAGCTCCACAATGCAGAACTCCTCAGAGCCGTAAGGAAGACAACACCAAAAGATGCACGGTGAAGCAATCCTCAGATCCACAGTGAAGAAAACACCAAACGCTGCACAATGAAAAACTCTTCAGGGCCGTAATGAAGAAAACACCAAAAGCTGCACGGTGAAGCAATCGTCAGGGCCGCAGTGAAGAAAACACCAAAAGCTGCACAATGAAGAACTCCTCACGGGATATGTGGTATGGGGAACCCCAAAAGCTGCATGATGCAGAACTCAGTGGTCGGAAAGCGAAGAAGACACTAAAAGCTGCTCAAAAAAGCACTCCTCAGTGGCTGCAGTGAAGAAACACCAAAAGCTGCACGATGAAGGAATCTTCAGGGCCGCAGAGAAGAAAAAAACAAAAGCTGCACGATGAAGAACTCCACAGGTCCGTAATGAAGAAAACACCAAAAGCTGCACGATGAAGCAATCTTCAGGGCTGCAGTGAAGAAAACACCTAAACCTGGACAATGACGCAATCCTCAGGGGCCTGCAACAAGAAAAAAACACACCATATCTTGGAGGATGAAGCACTTCTCAGGGGCAACAATCTGAAAACAATACCAAAAAATGCACAATGAAGCTCTCTCAGGGAAAACGTGGTGAGGAGATCCCCAAGAGCTGCACAATGCAGAACTCCTCAGAGCCGTAAGGAAGACAACAGCAAAAGATGCACGGTGAAGCAATCCTCAGATCCGCAGTGAAGAAAACACCAAACGCTGCACAATGAAGAACTCCTCAGGGCCGTAATGAAGACAATACCAAAAGCTGCACAATGAAGAACTCCTCAGATCTACCGTGAAGAAAACACCAAACGCTGCACAATGAAAAACTCGTCAGGGCCGTAATGAAGAAAACACCAGAAGCTGCACGATGAAGCAATCCTGAGGGCCGCAGTGAAGAAAACACCAAGAGCTGCACGCTGAAGCAATCCTCAGGGGCCACAAGGCGAAGGAAACAACAAAAGCTCCACTGAGCAGCACTCTTCAAGAGCCACACTGAAGATAACATGAAAAGCTCAATGAAAAAGGAATCCTTAGCTGAATCGTGGTGTGGAGAACCACAAAAGCTGCACGATGAAAATGTCCTCCGAGGAAGGGAACTGAAGGAAACACCAAAAGCTGGATGCAGAAGCACTCCTCAAGTCGCACTGAAGAAAGCAACCAAAGCTGCTCAGCAAAGCACTCCTCAGAGGCTGCAGTGAAGAAACCCCAAAAGCTGCACGATGAAGGAATCTTCAGGGCCGCAGTGAAGAAAACACCAAAAGCTGCACGATGAAGAACTCCTAAGGGGACATGTGGTATGGGGAACCCCAAAAGCTGCACGATGCAGAACTCAATGGTCGCAAAGTGATGAAGACACTATAAGCTGCTCAACAAAGCACTCCTCAGAGGCTGCAGTGAAAAAACACCAAAAGCTGCACGATGAAGGAATCTTCAGGGCCGCAAAGAAGAAAACAACAAAAGCTGCACGATGAAGCAATCTTCAAAGTTGCAGTGAAGAAAACACCTAAACCTGGACAATGACGCAATCCACAGGGGCCTGAAACAAGAAAAAAACACACCACATGTTGGAGGATGAAGCACTTCTCAGGGGCAACAAGCTGAAAACAATACCAAAAAATGCACAATGAAGATCTCTTAGGGAAAACGTGGTGAGGAGAACCCCAAGAGCTGCACAATGCAGAACTCCTCAGAGCCGTAAGGAAGACAACACCAAAAGCTGCATGCTGAAGCAATCCTCAGGGGCCACAAGGTGAAGAAAACACAAAAAGCTCCACTGAGCAGCACTCTTCAAGTCCCATACTGAAGATAACATGAAAGCTCAATGAGGAAGCAATCCTCAGCTCAAACGTGCTGTGGAGAACCACAAAAGCTGCACGATGAAAATGTCCTCAGAGGAAAGGCACTGAAGGAAACACCAAAAGCTGGATGCAGAAGCACTCCTCAAGTCGCACTGAAGAAAGCAACCAAAGCTGCTCAGCAAAGCACTCCTCAGAGGCTGCAGTGAAGAAACCCCAAAAGCTGCACAATGAAGAACTCCTCAGGGAAAACTTAGTGAACACAACCTGAAAACCTGCATGATGAACTTCTCCTCAGGCTCGTAGTGAAGAAAACACAAATAGCTGCACGGTGAAGCTCTCCTCAGGGGAAAAGTGCTGAACAGAAACCCAGAAGCTGGACGATGCAGAACTCCTCACAGGTCACACTGAAGAAAACACCAAAAGCTGCACGATGAAGAACTCCTCAGGGGACATGTGGTATGGGAAACCCCAAAAGCTGCATGATGCAGAACTCAGTGGTCGCAAAGTGAAGAAGACACTAAAAGCTGCTCAGCAAAGCACTCCTCAGAGGCTGCAGTGAAGAAACACCAAAAGCTGCACGATGAAGGAATCTTCAGGGCCGCAGAGAAGAAAAAAACAAAAGCTGCACGATGAAGAACTCCACAGGTCCGTAATGAAGAAAACACCAAAAGCTGCACGATGAAGCAATCTTCAGGGCTGCAGTGAAGAAAACACCAAAAGCTGCACGATGACGCAATCCTCAGGGGCCTGAAACAAGAAAAAAACACACCTCATGTTGGAGGATGAAGCACTTCTCACGGGCAACAAGCTGAAAACAATACCAAAAAATGCACAATGACGCTCTCTCAGGGAAAACGTGGTGAGGAGAACCCCAAGAGCTGCACAATGCAGAACTCCTCAGAGACGTAAGGAAGACAAGAGCAAAAGATGCACGGTGAAGCAATCCTCAGATCCGCAGTGAAGAAAACACCAAAAGCTGCACAATGAAGAACTCCTCGGATCCGCAGTTAAGAAAACACCATACGCTGCACAATGAAAAACTCCTCAGGGCCGTAATGAAGAAAACACCAAAAGCTGCACGTTGAAGCAATCCTCAGGGCCACAGAGAAGAAAACAGCAAAAGCTCCACTGAGCAGCACTCTTCAAGAGCCACATTGAAGATAACATGAAAAGCTCAATGAGGAAACAATCCTCAGCTGAAACGTGCTGTGGAGAACCCCAAAAGCTGCACGATGAAAATGTCCTCAGAGGAAAAGTACTGAAGGAAACACCAAAAGCTGTACACAGAAGCACTCCTCAAGTCGCACTGAAGAAAGCAACCAAAGCTGCTCAGCAAAGCACTCCTCAGAGGCTGCAGTGAAGAAACCCCAAAAGCTGCACGATGAAGCGATCCTCAGGGAAAACTTGGTGAACACAACCCGAAAACCTGCATGATGAACTTCTCCTCTGGGTGGTAGTGAAGAAAACACAAATAGCTGCACGATGAAGCTCTCCTCAGGGGAAAAGTGCTGAACAGAACCCCAGAAGCTGGACGATGCAGAACTCCTCACAGGTCACATTGAAGAAAACACCAAAAGCTGCACGATGAAGAACTCCTCAGGGGACATGTGGTATGGGGAACCCCAAAAGCTGCATGATGCAGAACTCAGTGGTCTCTAAGTGAATAAGACACTAAAAGCTGCTCAACAAAGCACTTCTCAGAGGCTGCAGTGAAGAAACACCGAAAGCTGCACGATGAAGGAATCTTCAGGGCCGCAGAAAAGAAAACACCAAAAGCTGCACGATGAAGAACTCCTCAGAGCCGTAATGAAGAAAACACCAAAAGCTGCACGAGGAAGCAATCTTCAGGGCTGCAGTGAAGAAAACACCTAAACCTGGACAATGACGCAATCCTCAGGGGCCTGCAACAAGAAAAAAACACAACATATGTTGGAGGATGAAGCACTTTTCACGGGCAACAATCTGAAAACAATACCAAAAAATGCACAATGAAGCTCTCTCAGGGAAAACGTGATGAGGAGAACCCCAAGAGCTGCAAAATGCAGAACTCCTCAGAGCTGTAAGGAAGAGAACAGCAAAAGATGCACGGTGAAGCAATCCTCAGATCCGCAGTGAAGAAAACACCAAATGCTGCACAATGAAGAACTCCTCAGGGCCGTAATGAAGAAAACACCAAAAGCTGCACAATGAAGAACTCCTCAGATCCGCAATGAAGAGAACACCAAACGCTGCACAATGAAAAACTCCTCAGGGCCGTAATGAAGAAAACACCAAAGCTGCACGTTGAAGCAATCCTCAGGGCCACAGTGAAGAAAACACCAAACGCTGCACGATGAAGCAATCCTCAGGGGCCACACGGTGAAGAAAACACTAAAAGATCCACTGAGCAGCACTCTTCAAGAGCCACATTGAAGATAACATGAAAAGCTCAATGAGGAAACAATCCTCAGCTGAAACGTGCTGTGGAGAACAACATAAGCTGCACGATGAAAATGTCCTCAGAGGAAAGGCACTGAAGAAAACACCAAAAGCTGGATGCAGAAGCACTCCTGAAGTCGCACTGAAGAAACCAACCAAAGCTGCTCAGCAAAGCACTCCTCAGAGGCTGCAGTGAAGAAACCCCAAAAGCTGCACGATGAAGCGATCCTCAGGGAAAACTTGGTGAACACAACCCGAAAACCTGCATGATGAACTTCTCCTCAGGCTCGTAGTGAAGAAAACACAAATAGCTGCACGATGAAGCTCTCCTCAGGGCAAAAGTGCTGAACAGAACCCCAGAAGCTGGACGATGCAGAACTCCTCACAGGTCACACTGAAGAAAACACCAAAAGCTGCACAATGAAGAACTCCTGAGGGCCGTAAGGAAGAAAACACCAAAAGATGCAAAATGAAGCAATCTTCAGGGCCGCAGTGAAGAAAACACCAAAAGCTGTACGCTGAAGCAAACCTCAGGGGCCACAAGGAGAAGAAAACACCAAAAGCTCCACTGAGCAGCACTCTTCAAGAGCCACACTGGAGATAACATGAAAAGCTCAGTGAGGAAGCAATCGTCAGCTGAAACGTCGTGTGGAGAACCACAAAAGCTGCACGATGAAAATGTCCTCAGAGGAAAGGCACTGAAGGAGACACCAAAAGCTGGATGCAGAAGCACTCCTCAAGTCGCACTGAAGAAAGCAACCAAAGCTGCTCAGCAAAGCACTCCTCAGAGGCTGCAGTGAAGAAACACCAAAAGCTGCACGATAAAGGAATCTTCAGGGCCGCAGAGAAGAAAACACCAAAAGCTGAACAATGAAGAACTCCACAGGTCCGTAATGAAGAAAACACCAAAAGCTGACGAATGAAGCAATCCTCAGGGGACATGTGGTATGGGGAACCCCAAAAGCTGCATGATGCAGAACTCAAAGGTCGCAAAGTGAAGTACACACTAAAAGCTGCTCAACAAAGCACTCCTCAGAGGCTGCAGTGAAGAAATCCCAAAAGCAGCACGATGAAGAACTCCTCAGGGAAAACTTGGTGAACACAACCCGAACACCTGCATGATGAACTTCTCCTCTGGGTGGTAGTGAAGAAAACACAAATAGCTGCACGATGAAGCTCTCCTCAGGGGAAAAGTGCTGAACAGAACCCCAGAAGCTGGACGATGCAGAACTCCTCACAGGTCACACTGAAGAAAACACCAAAAGCTGCACGATGAAGAACTCCTCAGGGGACATGTGGTATGGGGAACCCCAAAAGCTGCATGATGCAGAACTCAGTGGTCTCTAATTGAATAAGACACTAAAAGCTGCTCAACAAAGCACTTCTCAGAGGCTGCAGTGAAGAAACACCGAAAGCTGCACGATGAAGGAATCTTCAGGGCCGCAGAAAAGAAAACACCAAAAGCTGCACGATGAAGAACTCCACAGGTCCGTAATGAAGAAAACACCAAAAGCTGCACGATGAAGCAATCTTCAGCGCTGCAGTGAAGAAAACACATAAACCTGGACAATGACGCAATCCTCAGGGGCCTGCAACAAGAAAAAAACACACCATATGTTGGAGGATGAAGCACTTTTCACGGGCAACAATCTGAAAACAATACCAAAAAATGCACAATGAAGCTCTCTCAGGGAAAACGTGATGAGGAGAACCCCAAGAGCTGCACAATGCAGAACTCCTCAGAGCTGTAAGGAAGACAACACCAAAAGATGCACGGTGAAGCAATCCTCAGATCCGCAGTGAAGAAAACACCAAACGCTGCACAATGAAGAACTCCTCAGGGCCGTAATGAAGAAAACACCAAAAGCTGCACAATGAAGAACTCCTCAGATCCGCAATGAAGAAAACACCAAACGCTGCACAATGAAAAAGTCCTCAGGGCCGTAATGAAGAAAACACCAAAGCTGCACGCTGAAGCAATCCTCAGGGCCGCAGTGAAGAAAACACCAAAAGCTGCACGCTGAAGCAATCCTCAGGGGCCAAAAGGTGAAGAAAACACAAAAAGCTCCACTGAGCAGCACTCTTCAAGAGCCACACTGAAGATAACATGAAAAGCTCAATGAGGAAACAATCCTCAGCTGAAACGTCCTGTGGAGAACAACATAAGCTGCACGATGAAAATGTCCTCAGAGGAAAGGCACTGAAGGAAACACCAAAAGCTGGATGCAGAAGCACTCCTCAAGTCGCACTGAAGAAAGCAACCAAAGCTGCTCAGCAAAGCACTCCTCAGAGGCTGCAGTGAAGAAACCCCAAAAGCTGCACGATGAAGAACTCCTCAGGGAAAACTTGGTGAACACAACCCGAAAACCTGCATGATGAACTTCTCCTCAGGCTCATAGTGAAGAAAACACAAATAGCTGCACGATGAAGCTCTCCTCAGGGCAAAAGTGCTGAACAGAACCCCAGAAGCTGGACGATGCAGAACTCCTCACAGGTCACACTGAAGAAAACACCAAAAGCTGCACAATGAAGAACTCCTGAGGGCCGTAAGGAAGAAAACACCAAAAGATGCAAAATGAAGCAATCTTCAGGGCCGCAGTGAAGAAAACACCAAAAGCTGTACGCTGAAGCAAACCTCAGGGGCCACAAGGAGAAGAAAACACCAAAAGCTCCACTGAGCAGCACTCTTCAAGAGCCACACTGGAGATAACATGAAAAGCTCAGTGAGGAAGCAATCGTCAGCTGAAACGTCGTGTGGAGAACCACAAAAGCTGCACGATGAAAATGTCCTCAGAGGAAAGGCACTGAAGGAGACACCAAAAGCTGGATGCAGAAGCACTCCTCAAGTCGCACTGAAGAAAGCAACCAAAGCTGCTCAGCAAAGCACTCCTCAGAGGCTGCAGTGAAGAAACACCAAAAGCTGCACGATAAAGGAATCTTCAGGGCCGCAGAGAAGAAAACACCAAAAGCTGAACAATGAAGAACTCCACAGGTCCGTAATGAAGAAAACACCAAAAGCTGACGAATGAAGCAATCCTCAGGGGACATGTGGTATGGGGAACCCCAAAAGCTGCATGATGCAGAACTCAAAGGTCGCAAAGTGAAGTACACACTAAAAGCTGCTCAACAAAGCACTCCTCAGAGGCTGCAGTGAAGAAATCCCAAAAGCAGCACGATGAAGAACTCCTCAGGGAAAACTTGGTGAACACAACCCGAACACCTGCATGATGAACTTCTCCTCTGGGTGGTAGTGAAGAAAACACAAATAGCTGCACGATGAAGCTCTCCTCAGGGGAAAAGTGCTGAACAGAACCCCAGAAGCTGGACGATGCAGAACTCCTCACAGGTCACACTGAAGAAAACACCAAAAGCTGCACGATGAAGAACTCCTCAGGGGACATGTGGTATGGGGAACCCCAAAAGCTGCATGATGCAGAACTCAGTGGTCTCTAAGTGAATAAGACACTAAAAGCTGCTCAACAAAGCACTTCTCAGAGGCTGCAGTGAAGAAACACCGAAAGCTGCACGATGAAGGAATCTTCAGGGCCGCAGAAAAGAAAACACCAAAAGCTGCACGATGAAGAACTCCACAGGTCCGTAATGAAGAAAACACCAAAAGCTGCACGATGAAGCAATCTTCAGCGCTGCAGTGAAGAAAACACATAAACCTGGACAATGACGCAATCCTCAGGGGCCTGCAACAAGAAAAAAACACACCATATGTTGGAGGATGAAGCACTTTTCACGGGCAACAATCTGAAAACAATACCAAAAAATGCACAATGAAGCTCTCTCAGGGAAAACGTGATGAGGAGAACCCCAAGAGCTGCACAATGCAGAACTCCTCAGAGCTGTAAGGAAGACAACACCAAAAGATGCACGGTGAAGCAATCCTCAGATCCGCAGTGAAGAAAACACCAAACGCTGCACAATGAAGAACTCCTCAGGGCCGTAATGAAGAAAACACCAAAAGCTGCACAATGAAGAACTCCTCAGATCCGCAATGAAGAAAACACCAAACGCTGCACAATGAAAAAGTCCTCAGGGCCGTAATGAAGAAAACACCAAAGCTGCACGCTGAAGCAATCCTCAGGGCCGCAGTGAAGAAAACACCAAAAGCTGCACGCTGAAGCAATCCTCAGGGGCCAAAAGGTGAAGAAAACACAAAAAGCTCCACTGAGCAGCACTCTTCAAGAGCCACACTGAAGATAACATGAAAAGCTCAATGAGGAAACAATCCTCAGCTGAAACGTCCTGTGGAGAACAACATAAGCTGCACGATGAAAATGTCCTCAGAGGAAAGGCACTGAAGGAAACACCAAAAGCTGGATGCAGAAGCACTCCTCAAGTCGCACTGAAGAAAGCAACCAAAGCTGCTCAGCAAAGCACTCCTCAGAGGCTGCAGTGAAGAAACCCCAAAAGCTGCACGATGAAGAACTCCTCAGGGAAAACTTGGTGAACACAACCCGAAAACCTGCATGATGAACTTCTCCTCAGGCTCATAGTGAAGAAAACACAAATAGCTGCACGATGAAGCTCTCCTCAGGGCAAAAGTGCTGAATAGAACCCCAGAAGCTGGACGATGCAGAACTCCTCACAGGTCACACTGAAGAAAACACCAAAAGCTGCACGATGAAGAACTCCTCAGGGCTGCAGAGAATAAAACACCAAAAGCTGCACGATGAAGGAATCTTCAGGGCCGCAGAGAAAAAAACACCAAAAGCTGCACGATGAAGAACTCCTCAGGGGACATGTGGTATGGGGAACCCCAAAAGCTGCATGATGCAGAACTCAAAGGTCGCAACGTGAAGAAGGCTCTAAAAGCTTCTCAACAAAGCACTCCTCAGAGGCTGCAGTGAAGATACAGCAAAAGCTGCACAATGAAGAACTCCTCAGGGCCGCAGAGAAGAAAACGCCAAACGCTGCACGATGAAGGAATCTTCAGTGCCGCAGAGAAGAAAACACCAAAAGATGCACGATGAAACAATCCTCAGGGCCGCAGAGAAGAAAACACCAAAAGCTGCACGATGAAGCAATCCTCAGGGACGCAGAGAAGAAAACACCAAAAGCTGCACGATGAAGCAATCCTCAGGGACGCAGAGAAGAAAACACCAAAAGCTGCACGATGAAGCAATCCTCAGGGGCCACAAGGCGAAGAAAACACAAAAAGCTCCACTGAGCAGCACTCTTCAAGAGCCACACTGAAGATAACATGAAAAGCTCAATGAGGAAACAATCCTCAGCTGAAACGTGGTGTGGAGAACACCAAAAGCTGCACGATGAAGCAATCCTCAGGGAAAACTTGGTGAACACAACCCGAAAACCTGCATGATGAACTTCTCCTCAGGTTCGTAGTGAAGAAAACACAAATAGCTGCACGATGAAGCTCTCCTCAGGGGAAAAGTGCTGAACAGAACCCCAGAAGCTGGACGATGCAGAACTCCTCACAGGTCACACTGAAGAAAACACCAAAAGCTGCACGATGAAGAACTCCTCAGGGACATGTGGTATGGGGAACCCCAAAAGCTGCATGATGCAGAACTCAATGGTGGCAAAGTGAAGAAGGCACTAAAAGCTGCTCAACAAAGCACTCCTCAGAGACGGCAGTGAAGAAACAACAAAAGCTGCACAATGCAGAACTCCTCAGGGCCGCAGTGAAGAAAACACCAAAAGCTGCACGATGAAGGAATCTTCAGGGCCGCAGAGAAGAAAACATGAAAAGCTGCACGATGAAGCAATCCTCAGGGCCTGGAACAAGGAAAAAATATAAATACAAAACAAAATAAAATACCAAATTTTGGAAGACGAAGCACTTCTCAGGGGCAATACCATAAGTTGCATGATGAACATCTCACTAGGGAAAACATGGTGAGGAGCACCCCAAGAGCTGCACGATGCAGAACTCCTCAGAGCCGTAAAGAAGAAAACACCAAAAGCTGCACGATGAAGCAATCTTCAGGGACGCAGCGAAGAAAGCACCTAAAGTTGGACAATGACGCAATCCTCAGGGGTCTGAAACAAGAAAAAAGCACACCACCTGTTGGAGGATGAAGCACTTCTCACGGGCAACAAGCTGAAAACAATACCAAAAAATGCACAATGAACCTCTCTGAAGGAAAACGTGGTGAGGAGAACCCCAAGAGCTGCACAATGCAGTACTCCTCAGAGCCGTAAGGAAGACAACAGCAAAAGCTGCGCGATGAAGCAATCCTCAGGGCCGCAGTGAAGAAAACACCAAACGCTGCACAATGAAGAACTCCTGAGGGCCGTAAGGAAGAAAACACCAAAAGATGCAAAATGAAGCAATCTTCAGGGCCGCAGTGAAGCTGCACGCTGAAGCAATCCTCAGGGGCCACAAGGCAAAGAAAACACAAAAAGCTCCACTGAGCAGCACTCTTCAAGAGCCACACTGAAGATAACATGAAAGCTCAATGAGGAAGCAATCCTCAGCTGAAACGTGGTGTGGAGAATCACAAAAGCTGCACGATGAAAATGTCCTCAGAGGAAAGGCGCTGAAGGAAACACCAAAAGCTGGATGCAGAAGCACTCCTCAAGTCGCTCTGAAGAAAGCAACCAAAGCTGCTCAGCAAAGCACTCCTCAGAGGCTGCAGTGAAGAAACACCAAAAGCTGCACGATGAAGCAATCCTCAGGGAAATCTTGGTGAACACAACCCGAAAACCTGCATGATGAACTTCTCCTCAGGCTCGTAGTGAAGAAAACACAAATAGCTGCACGATGAAGCTCTCCTCAGGGGAAAAGTGCTGAACAGAACCCCAGAAGCTGGACGAATCAGAACTCCTCACAGGTCACACTGAAGAAAACACCAAAAGCTGCACGATGAAGCTCTCCTCAGGGCAAAAGTGCTGAATAGAACCCCAGAAGCTGGACGGTGCAGAACTCCTCCCAGGTCACACTGAAGAAAACACCAAAAGCTGCACGATGAAGAACTCCTCAGGGGACATGTGGTATGGGGAACCCCAAAACTGCATGATGCAGAACTCAATGCTCGCAAACTGAAGAAACTAAAACTGCTCAACAAAGCACACCTCAGAGACGGCAGTAAAGAAACAACAAAAGCTGCACAATGAAGAACTCCTCAGGGCCGTAATGAAGAAAACACCAAAAGCTGCACGATGAAGCAATCCTCAGGGCCACAGAGAATAAAACACCAAAAGCTGCATGATGAAGCAATCCTCAGGGCCTGGAACAAGGAAAAAATATAAATAGAAAACAAAATAAAACACCAAATTTTGGAAGACGAAGGACTTCTCAGGGGCAATACCAGAAGTTGCATGATGAACATCTCACCAGGGAAAACGTGGTGAGGAGAACCCCAAGAGCTGCACGATGCAGAACTCCTCAGAGCCCTAAAGAAGAAAACACCAAAAGCTGCACGATGAAGAACTCCTCAGGGCCGTAAGGAAGACAACACCAAAAGCTGCGCGCTGAAGCAATTCTTGGGCCCGCAGTGAAGAAAACACCAAAAGTTGCACGATGAAGCAATCCTCGGGACCGCAGTGAAGAAAACACCAAAAGCTGCTTGCTGAAGCAATCCTCAGGGGCCACAAGGTGAAGGAAACACCAAAAGCTCCACTGAGCAGCATTCTTCAAGAGCCACACTGAAGATAACATGAAAAGCTCAATGAGGAAGCAATCCTCAGATGAAATGTTGTTTAGAGAATCACAAAAGCTGCACGATGAAAATGTCCTCAGAGGAAAGGCAGTGAAGGAAACACCAAAAGCTGGATGCAGAAGCACTCCTCAAGTCGCACTGAAGAAAGCAACCAAAGCTGCTCAGCAAAGCACTCCTCAGAGGCTGCAGTGAAGAAACCCCAAAAGCTGCACGATGAAGCGATCCTCACGGAAAACTTGGTGAACACAACCCGAAAACCTGCATGATGAAATTCTCCTCTGGGTGGTAGTGAAGAAAACACAAATAGCTGCACGATGAAGCTCTCCTCAGGGCAAAAGTGCTGAACAGAACCCCAGAAGCTGGACGAATCAGAACTCCTCACAGGTCACACTGAAGAAAACACCAAAAGCTGCACGATGAAGAACTCCTCAGGGGACATGTGGTATGGGGAACCCCAAAAGCTGCATGATGCAGAGCTCAATGTTCGCAACGTGAAGAAGGCACTAAAAGCTGCTCAACAAAGCCCTCGTCAGAGGCTGCAGTGAAGAAACACCAAAAGCTGCACGATGAAGGAATCTTCAGGGCCGCAGAAAAGAAAACACCAAAAGCTGCACGATGAAGAACTCCACAGGTCCGTAATGAAGAAAACAACAAAAGCTGCACGATGAAGAACTCCACAGGTCCGTAATGAAGAAAACACCAAAAGCTGCACGATGAAGCAATCTTCAGGGCTGCAGTGAAGAAAACACCTAAACCTGGACAATGACGCAATCCTCAGGGGCCTGCAACAAGAAAAAAACACAACATATGTTGGAGGATGAAGCACTTCTCAGGGGCAACAATCTGAAAAAAGTACCAAAAAATGCACAATGAAGCTCTCTCAGGGAAAACGTGGTGAGGAGAACCCCAAGAGCTGCACAATGCAGAACTCCTCAGAGCCGTAAGGAAGACAACACAAAAAGCTGCGCGAAGAAGCACTCCTCAGTGGCTGCAGTGAAGAAACACCAAAAGCTGCATGATGAAGGAATCTCCAGGGCCGCAGAGAAGGAAACAACAAAAGCTGCACAATGAAGAACTCCACAGGGCCGTAATGAAGAAAACACCAAAAGCTGCACAATGAAGCAATCTTCAGGGCTGCAGTGAAGAAAACACCTAAAGTTGGACAATGACGCAATCCTCAGGGGCCTGCAACAAGAAAAAAACACACCATATGTTGGAGGATGAAGCACTTCTCACGGGCAACAAACTGAAAACAATACCAAAAAATGCACAATGAATCTCTCTCAGGGAAAACGTGCTGAGGAGAACCCCAAGAGCTGCACAATGCAAAACTCCTCAGAGCCGTAAGGAAGACAACACCAAAAGATGCACGGTGAAGCAATCCTCAGATCCGCAGTGAAGAAAACACCAAACGCTGCACAATGAAGAACTCCTCAGGGCCGTAATGAAGAAAACACCAAAGCTGCACGGTGAAGCAATCCTCAGGGCCACAGTGAAGAAAACACCAAAATCTGCACGATGAAGCAATCCTCAGGGGCCACAAGGTGAAGAAAACACCAAAAGCTCCACTGAGCAGCACTCTTCAAGAGCCACACTGAAGATAACATGAAAAGCTCAATGAGGAAGCAATCCTCAGCTGAAACGTGGTGTGGAGAACCACAAAACCTGCACGATGAAGCAATCATCAGGGAAAACTTGGTGAACACAACCCGAAAACCTGCATGATGAACTTCTCCTCTGGGTGGTAGTGAAGAAAACACAAATAGCTGCACGATGAAGCTCTCCTCAGGGCAAAAGTGCTGAACAGAACCCCAGAAGCTGGACGAAGCAGAACTCCTCACAGGTCACAGTGAAGAAAACACCAAAAGCTGCACGATGAAGAACTCTTTAGGGGACATGCGGTATGGGGAACCCCAAAAGCTGCACGATGCAGAACTCAGTGGTCGCAAAGTGAAGAACAGACTAAAAGCTGCTCAACAAAGCACTCCTCAGAGGCTGCAGAGAAGAAAACCCAAAAGCTGCACAATGAAGAACTCCTCAGGGAAAACTTAGTGAACACAACCCGAAAACCTGTATGATGAACTTCTCCTCAGGGTCATAGGGAAGAAAACACCAAAAGCTGCACGATGAAGAACCCCTCAGGGGACATGTGGTATGGGGACCCCAAAAGCTGCATGATGAAGAACTCAGTGGTCGCAAAGTGAAGAAGACACTAAAAGCTGCTCAACAAAGCACTCCTCAGAGGCTGCAGTGAAGAAACAACAAAAGCTGCACGATGAAGCAATCTTCATAGCTGCAGTGAAGAAAACACCTAAACCTGGACGATGATGCAATCCTCAGGGGCCTGAAGGAAGAAAAAAACACACCACATGTTGGAGGATGAAGCACTTCTCACGGGCAACAAGCTGAAAACAATACAAAAAAATGCACATGAAGTTCTCTCAGGGAAAACGTGGTGAGGAGAACCCCAAGAGCTGCACAATGCAGAACTCCTCAGAGCCGTAAGGAAGACTACACCAAAAGGTGCACGGTGAAGCAATCCTCAGATCCGCAGAGAAGAAAACACCAAACTCAGCAGAATGAAGAACTCCTCAGGGCTGTAATGAAGAAAACACCAAAAGCTGCACAGTGAAGTAATCCTCAAGGGCCACAAGGTGAAGAAAACACAGAAAGCTCCACTGAGCAGCACTCTTCAAGAGCCACACTGAAGATAACATGAAAGCTCAATGAGGAAGCAATCCTCAGCTGAAACGTCGTGTGGAGAACAACATAAGCTGCACGATGAAAATGTCCTCAGAGGAAAGGCACTGAAGGAAACACCAAAAGCTGTAGACAGAAGCACTCCTCAAGTCGCACTGAAGAAAGCAACCAAAGCTGCTCAGCAAAGCACTCCTCAGAGGCTGCAGTGAAGAAACCCCAAAAGCTGCACGATGAAGCAATCCTCAGGGTAACCTTGGTGAACACAACCCAAAAACCTGCATGATGAACTTCTCCTCTGGGTGGTAGTGAAGAAAACACAAATAGCTGCACGATGAAGCTCTCCTCAGGGGAAAAGTGCTGAACAGAACCCCAGAAGCTGGACGATGCAGAACTCCTCACAGGTCACAGTGAAGAAAACACCAAAAGCTGCACGATGAAGAACTCCTCAGGGGACATGTGGTATGGGGAACCCCAAAAGCTGCATGATGCAGAACTCAATGGTCGCAACGTGAAGGAGGCACTAAAAGCTGCTCAACAAAGCACTCCTTAGAGGCTGCAGTGAAGAAACACCAAAAGCTGCACAATGCAGAACTCCTCAGAGCCGTAAGGAAGAAAACACCAAAAGCTGCACAATGAAGAACTCCTCAGATCCGCAATGAAGAAAACACCAAACGCTGCACAATGAAAAACTCCTCAGGGCCGCAGTGAAGAAAACACCAAAAGCTGCACGATGAAGGAATCTTCAGGGCCGCAGTGAAGAAAACACCAAAAGCTGCACGATGAAGAATTCCTAAGGGAACATGTGGTATGGGGAACCCCAAAAGCTGCATGATGCAGAACTCAAAGGTCACTAAGTGAAGAAGACACTAAAAGATGCTCAACAAAGCACTCCTCAGAGGCTGCAGTGAAAAAACACCAAAAGCTGCACGATGAAGCAATCTCCAGGGCTGCAGTGAAGAAAACAACAAAAGCTGGACGATGAAGCAATCCTCAAAGCTGCAGTGAAGAAAACACCTAAACCTGCACAATGATGGAATCCTCAGGGGCCTGAAGGAAGAAAAAAACACACCACATGTTGGAGGATGAAGCACTTCTCACGGGCAACAAGCTGAAAACAATACCAAAAAATGCACAATGAAGATCTCTCAGGGAAAACGTGGTGAGGAGTACCCCAAGAGCTGCACAATGCAGAACTCCTCAGAGCCGTAAGGAAGAAAACACCAAAAGCTGCACAATGAAGAACTCCTCAGATCCGCAATGAAGAAAACACCAAACGCTGCACAATGAAAAACTCCTCAGGGCCGCAGTGAAGAAAACACCAAAAGCTGCACGATGAAGGAATCTTCAGGGCCGCAGTGAAGAAAACACCAAAAGCTGCACGATGAAGAACTCCTCAGAGGACATGTAGTATGGGGATCCGCAAAATCTGCATAATGCAGAACTCAATCGTTGCAACGTGAACAAGGCACTAAAAGCTGCGCAACAAAGCACTCCTCAGAGACGGCAGTGAAGAAACAACAAAAGCTGCAGAATGAAGAACTCCTCAGGGCCGTAATGAAGAAAACACCAAAAGCTGCACAATGAAGAACTCCTCGGATCCGCAGTTAAAAAAACACCATACGCTGCACAATGAAAAACTCCTCAGGGCCGTAATGAAGAAAACACCAAAAGCTGCACGATGAAGCAATCCTCAGGGCCGCAGTGAAGAAAACACCAAAAGCTGCACGATGAAGCAATCCTCAGGGGCCACACGGTGAAGAAAACACTAAAAGCTCCACTGAGCAGCACTCTTCAAGATCCACACTGAAGATAACATGAAAAGCTCAATGAGGAAACAATCCTCAGCTGAAACGTGCTGTGGAGAACCACAAAACCTGCACGATGAAAATGTCCTCAGAGGAAAGGCACTGAAGGAAACACCAAAAGCTGGATGCAGAAGCACTCCTCAAGACGCACTGAAGAAAGCATCCAAAGCTGCTCAGCAAAGCACTCCTCAGAGGCTGCAGTGAAGAAACCCCAAAAGCTGCACGATGAAGAACTCCTCAGGGAAACCTTGGTGAACACAACCCGAAAACCTGCATGATGAACTTCTCCTCAGGCTCATAGTGAAGAAAACACAAATAGCTGCACGATGAAGCTCTCCTCAGGGCAAAAGTGCTGAACAGAACCCCAGAAGCTGGACGATGCAGAACTCCTCACAGGTCACACTGAAGAAAACACCAAAAGCTGCACAATGAAGAACTCCTGAGGGCCGTAAGGAAGAAAACACCAAAAGATGCAAAATGAAGCAATCTTCAGGGCCGCAGTGAAGAAAACACCAAAAGCTGTACGCTGAAGCAAACCTCAGGGGCCACAAGGAGAAGAAAACACCAAAAGCTCCACTGAGCAGCACTCTTCAAGAGCCACACTGGAGATAACATGAAAAGCTCAGTGAGGAAGCAATCGTCAGCTGAAACGTCGTGTGGAGAACCACAAAAGCTGCACGATGAAAATGTCCTCAGAGGAAAGGCACTGAAGGAGACACCAAAAGCTGGATGCAGAAGCACTCCTCAAGTCGCACTGAAGAAAGCAACCAAAGCTGCTCAGCAAAGCACTCCTCAGAGGCTGCAGTGAAGAAACACCAAAAGCTGCACGATAAAGGAATCTTCAGGGCCGCAGAGAAGAAAACACCAAAAGCTGAACAATGAAGAACTCCACAGGTCCGTAATGAAGAAAACACCAAAAGCTGACGAATGAAGCAATCCTCAGGGGACATGTGGTATGGGGAACCCCAAAAGCTGCATGATGCAGAACTCAAAGGTCGCAAAGTGAAGTACACACTAAAAGCTGCTCAACAAAGCACTCCTCAGAGGCTGCAGTGAAGAAATCCCAAAAGCAGCACGATGAAGAACTCCTCAGGGAAAACTTGGTGAACACAACCCGAACACCTGCATGATGAACTTCTCCTCTGGGTGGTAGTGAAGAAAACACAAATAGCTGCACGATGAAGCTCTCCTCAGGGGAAAAGTGCTGAACAGAACCCCAGAAGCTGGACGATGCAGAACTCCTCACAGGTCACACTGAAGAAAACACCAAAAGCTGCACGATGAAGAACTCCTCAGGGGACATGTGGTATGGGGAACCCCAAAAGCTGCATGATGCAGAACTCAGTGGTCTCTAAGTGAATAAGACACTAAAAGCTGCTCAACAAAGCACTTCTCAGAGGCTGCAGTGAAGAAACACCGAAAGCTGCACGATGAAGGAATCTTCAGGGCCGCAGAAAAGAAAACACCAAAAGCTGCACGATGAAGAACTCCACAGGTCCGTAATGAAGAAAACACCAAAAGCTGCACGATGAAGCAATCTTCAGCGCTGCAGTGAAGAAAACACATAAACCTGGACAATGACGCAATCCTCAGGGGCCTGCAACAAGAAAAAAACACACCATATGTTGGAGGATGAAGCACTTTTCACGGGCAACAATCTGAAAACAATACCAAAAAATGCACAATGAAGCTCTCTCAGGGAAAACGTGATGAGGAGAACCCCAAGAGCTGCACAATGCAGAACTCCTCAGAGCTGTAAGGAAGACAACACCAAAAGATGCACGGTGAAGCAATCCTCAGATCCGCAGTGAAGAAAACACCAAACGCTGCACAATGAAGAACTCCTCAGGGCCGTAATGAAGAAAACACCAAAAGCTGCACAATGAAGAACTCCTCAGATCCGCAATGAAGAAAACACCAAACGCTGCACAATGAAAAAGTCCTCAGGGCCGTAATGAAGAAAACACCAAAGCTGCACGCTGAAGCAATCCTCAGGGCCGCAGTGAAGAAAACACCAAAAGCTGCACGCTGAAGCAATCCTCAGGGGCCAAAAGGTGAAGAAAACACAAAAAGCTCCACTGAGCAGCACTCTTCAAGAGCCACACTGAAGATAACATGAAAAGCTCAATGAGGAAACAATCCTCAGCTGAAACGTCCTGTGGAGAACAACATAAGCTGCACGATGAAAATGTCCTCAGAGGAAAGGCACTGAAGGAAACACCAAAAGCTGGATGCAGAAGCACTCCTCAAGTCGCACTGAAGAAAGCAACCAAAGCTGCTCAGCAAAGCACTCCTCAGAGGCTGCAGTGAAGAAACCCCAAAAGCTGCACGATGAAGAACTCCTCAGGGAAAACTTGGTGAACACAACCCGAAAACCTGCATGATGAACTTCTCCTCAGGCTCATAGTGAAGAAAACACAAATAGCTGCACGATGAAGCTCTCCTCAGGGCAAAAGTGCTGAATAGAACCCCAGAAGCTGGACGATGCAGAACTCCTCACAGGTCACACTGAAGAAAACACCAAAAGCTGCACGATGAAGAACTCCTCAGGGCTGCAGAGAATAAAACACCAAAAGCTGCACGATGAAGGAATCTTCAGGGCCGCAGAGAAAAAAACACCAAAAGCTGCACGATGAAGAACTCCTCAGGGGACATGTGGTATGGGGAACCCCAAAAGCTGCATGATGCAGAACTCAAAGGTCGCAACGTGAAGAAGGCTCTAAAAGCTTCTCAACAAAGCACTCCTCAGAGGCTGCAGTGAAGATACAGCAAAAGCTGCACAATGAAGAACTCCTCAGGGCCGCAGAGAAGAAAACGCCAAACGCTGCACGATGAAGGAATCTTCAGTGCCGCAGAGAAGAAAACACCAAAAGATGCACGATGAAACAATCCTCAGGGCCGCAGAGAAGAAAACACCAAAAGCTGCACGATGAAGCAATCCTCAGGGACGCAGAGAAGAAAACACCAAAAGCTGCACGATGAAGCAATCCTCAGGGACGCAGAGAAGAAAACACCAAAAGCTGCACGATGAAGCAATCCTCAGGGGCCACAAGGCGAAGAAAACACAAAAAGCTCCACTGAGCAGCACTCTTCAAGAGCCACACTGAAGATAACATGAAAAGCTCAATGAGGAAACAATCCTCAGCTGAAACGTGGTGTGGAGAACACCAAAAGCTGCACGATGAAGCAATCCTCAGGGAAAACTTGGTGAACACAACCCGAAAACCTGCATGATGAACTTCTCCTCAGGTTCGTAGTGAAGAAAACACAAATAGCTGCACGATGAAGCTCTCCTCAGGGGAAAAGTGCTGAACAGAACCCCAGAAGCTGGACGATGCAGAACTCCTCACAGGTCACACTGAAGAAAACACCAAAAGCTGCACGATGAAGAACTCCTCAGGGACATGTGGTATGGGGAACCCCAAAAGCTGCATGATGCAGAACTCAATGGTGGCAAAGTGAAGAAGGCACTAAAAGCTGCTCAACAAAGCACTCCTCAGAGACGGCAGTGAAGAAACAACAAAAGCTGCACAATGCAGAACTCCTCAGGGCCGCAGTGAAGAAAACACCAAAAGCTGCACGATGAAGGAATCTTCAGGGCCGCAGAGAAGAAAACATGAAAAGCTGCACGATGAAGCAATCCTCAGGGCCTGGAACAAGGAAAAAATATAAATACAAAACAAAATAAAATACCAAATTTTGGAAGACGAAGCACTTCTCAGGGGCAATACCATAAGTTGCATGATGAACATCTCACTAGGGAAAACATGGTGAGGAGCACCCCAAGAGCTGCACGATGCAGAACTCCTCAGAGCCGTAAAGAAGAAAACACCAAAAGCTGCACGATGAAGCAATCTTCAGGGACGCAGCGAAGAAAGCACCTAAAGTTGGACAATGACGCAATCCTCAGGGGTCTGAAACAAGAAAAAAGCACACCACCTGTTGGAGGATGAAGCACTTCTCACGGGCAACAAGCTGAAAACAATACCAAAAAATGCACAATGAACCTCTCTGAAGGAAAACGTGGTGAGGAGAACCCCAAGAGCTGCACAATGCAGTACTCCTCAGAGCCGTAAGGAAGACAACAGCAAAAGCTGCGCGATGAAGCAATCCTCAGGGCCGCAGTGAAGAAAACACCAAACGCTGCACAATGAAGAACTCCTGAGGGCCGTAAGGAAGAAAACACCAAAAGATGCAAAATGAAGCAATCTTCAGGGCCGCAGTGAAGCTGCACGCTGAAGCAATCCTCAGGGGCCACAAGGCAAAGAAAACACAAAAAGCTCCACTGAGCAGCACTCTTCAAGAGCCACACTGAAGATAACATGAAAGCTCAATGAGGAAGCAATCCTCAGCTGAAACGTGGTGTGGAGAATCACAAAAGCTGCACGATGAAAATGTCCTCAGAGGAAAGGCGCTGAAGGAAACACCAAAAGCTGGATGCAGAAGCACTCCTCAAGTCGCTCTGAAGAAAGCAACCAAAGCTGCTCAGCAAAGCACTCCTCAGAGGCTGCAGTGAAGAAACACCAAAAGCTGCACGATGAAGCAATCCTCAGGGAAATCTTGGTGAACACAACCCGAAAACCTGCATGATGAACTTCTCCTCAGGCTCGTAGTGAAGAAAACACAAATAGCTGCACGATGAAGCTCTCCTCAGGGGAAAAGTGCTGAACAGAACCCCAGAAGCTGGACGAATCAGAACTCCTCACAGGTCACACTGAAGAAAACACCAAAAGCTGCACGATGAAGCTCTCCTCAGGGCAAAAGTGCTGAATAGAACCCCAGAAGCTGGACGGTGCAGAACTCCTCCCAGGTCACACTGAAGAAAACACCAAAAGCTGCACGATGAAGAACTCCTCAGGGGACATGTGGTATGGGGAACCCCAAAACTGCATGATGCAGAACTCAATGCTCGCAAACTGAAGAAACTAAAACTGCTCAACAAAGCACACCTCAGAGACGGCAGTAAAGAAACAACAAAAGCTGCACAATGAAGAACTCCTCAGGGCCGTAATGAAGAAAACACCAAAAGCTGCACGATGAAGCAATCCTCAGGGCCACAGAGAATAAAACACCAAAAGCTGCATGATGAAGCAATCCTCAGGGCCTGGAACAAGGAAAAAATATAAATAGAAAACAAAATAAAACACCAAATTTTGGAAGACGAAGGACTTCTCAGGGGCAATACCAGAAGTTGCATGATGAACATCTCACCAGGGAAAACGTGGTGAGGAGAACCCCAAGAGCTGCACGATGCAGAACTCCTCAGAGCCCTAAAGAAGAAAACACCAAAAGCTGCACGATGAAGAACTCCTCAGGGCCGTAAGGAAGACAACACCAAAAGCTGCGCGCTGAAGCAATTCTTGGGCCCGCAGTGAAGAAAACACCAAAAGTTGCACGATGAAGCAATCCTCGGGACCGCAGTGAAGAAAACACCAAAAGCTGCTTGCTGAAGCAATCCTCAGGGGCCACAAGGTGAAGGAAACACCAAAAGCTCCACTGAGCAGCATTCTTCAAGAGCCACACTGAAGATAACATGAAAAGCTCAATGAGGAAGCAATCCTCAGATGAAATGTTGTTTAGAGAATCACAAAAGCTGCACGATGAAAATGTCCTCAGAGGAAAGGCAGTGAAGGAAACACCAAAAGCTGGATGCAGAAGCACTCCTCAAGTCGCACTGAAGAAAGCAACCAAAGCTGCTCAGCAAAGCACTCCTCAGAGGCTGCAGTGAAGAAACCCCAAAAGCTGCACGATGAAGCGATCCTCACGGAAAACTTGGTGAACACAACCCGAAAACCTGCATGATGAAATTCTCCTCTGGGTGGTAGTGAAGAAAACACAAATAGCTGCACGATGAAGCTCTCCTCAGGGCAAAAGTGCTGAACAGAACCCCAGAAGCTGGACGAATCAGAACTCCTCACAGGTCACACTGAAGAAAACACCAAAAGCTGCACGATGAAGAACTCCTCAGGGGACATGTGGTATGGGGAACCCCAAAAGCTGCATGATGCAGAGCTCAATGTTCGCAACGTGAAGAAGGCACTAAAAGCTGCTCAACAAAGCCCTCGTCAGAGGCTGCAGTGAAGAAACACCAAAAGCTGCACGATGAAGGAATCTTCAGGGCCGCAGAAAAGAAAACACCAAAAGCTGCACGATGAAGAACTCCACAGGTCCGTAATGAAGAAAACAACAAAAGCTGCACGATGAAGAACTCCACAGGTCCGTAATGAAGAAAACACCAAAAGCTGCACGATGAAGCAATCTTCAGGGCTGCAGTGAAGAAAACACCTAAACCTGGACAATGACGCAATCCTCAGGGGCCTGCAACAAGAAAAAAACACAACATATGTTGGAGGATGAAGCACTTCTCAGGGGCAACAATCTGAAAAAAGTACCAAAAAATGCACAATGAAGCTCTCTCAGGGAAAACGTGGTGAGGAGAACCCCAAGAGCTGCACAATGCAGAACTCCTCAGAGCCGTAAGGAAGACAACACAAAAAGCTGCGCGAAGAAGCACTCCTCAGTGGCTGCAGTGAAGAAACACCAAAAGCTGCATGATGAAGGAATCTCCAGGGCCGCAGAGAAGGAAACAACAAAAGCTGCACAATGAAGAACTCCACAGGGCCGTAATGAAGAAAACACCAAAAGCTGCACAATGAAGCAATCTTCAGGGCTGCAGTGAAGAAAACACCTAAAGTTGGACAATGACGCAATCCTCAGGGGCCTGCAACAAGAAAAAAACACACCATATGTTGGAGGATGAAGCACTTCTCACGGGCAACAAACTGAAAACAATACCAAAAAATGCACAATGAATCTCTCTCAGGGAAAACGTGCTGAGGAGAACCCCAAGAGCTGCACAATGCAAAACTCCTCAGAGCCGTAAGGAAGACAACACCAAAAGATGCACGGTGAAGCAATCCTCAGATCCGCAGTGAAGAAAACACCAAACGCTGCACAATGAAGAACTCCTCAGGGCCGTAATGAAGAAAACACCAAAGCTGCACGGTGAAGCAATCCTCAGGGCCACAGTGAAGAAAACACCAAAATCTGCACGATGAAGCAATCCTCAGGGGCCACAAGGTGAAGAAAACACCAAAAGCTCCACTGAGCAGCACTCTTCAAGAGCCACACTGAAGATAACATGAAAAGCTCAATGAGGAAGCAATCCTCAGCTGAAACGTGGTGTGGAGAACCACAAAACCTGCACGATGAAGCAATCATCAGGGAAAACTTGGTGAACACAACCCGAAAACCTGCATGATGAACTTCTCCTCTGGGTGGTAGTGAAGAAAACACAAATAGCTGCACGATGAAGCTCTCCTCAGGGCAAAAGTGCTGAACAGAACCCCAGAAGCTGGACGAAGCAGAACTCCTCACAGGTCACAGTGAAGAAAACACCAAAAGCTGCACGATGAAGAACTCTTTAGGGGACATGCGGTATGGGGAACCCCAAAAGCTGCACGATGCAGAACTCAGTGGTCGCAAAGTGAAGAACAGACTAAAAGCTGCTCAACAAAGCACTCCTCAGAGGCTGCAGAGAAGAAAACCCAAAAGCTGCACAATGAAGAACTCCTCAGGGAAAACTTAGTGAACACAACCCGAAAACCTGTATGATGAACTTCTCCTCAGGGTCATAGGGAAGAAAACACCAAAAGCTGCACGATGAAGAACCCCTCAGGGGACATGTGGTATGGGGACCCCAAAAGCTGCATGATGAAGAACTCAGTGGTCGCAAAGTGAAGAAGACACTAAAAGCTGCTCAACAAAGCACTCCTCAGAGGCTGCAGTGAAGAAACAACAAAAGCTGCACGATGAAGCAATCTTCATAGCTGCAGTGAAGAAAACACCTAAACCTGGACGATGATGCAATCCTCAGGGGCCTGAAGGAAGAAAAAAACACACCACATGTTGGAGGATGAAGCACTTCTCACGGGCAACAAGCTGAAAACAATACAAAAAAATGCACATGAAGTTCTCTCAGGGAAAACGTGGTGAGGAGAACCCCAAGAGCTGCACAATGCAGAACTCCTCAGAGCCGTAAGGAAGACTACACCAAAAGGTGCACGGTGAAGCAATCCTCAGATCCGCAGAGAAGAAAACACCAAACTCAGCAGAATGAAGAACTCCTCAGGGCTGTAATGAAGAAAACACCAAAAGCTGCACAGTGAAGTAATCCTCAAGGGCCACAAGGTGAAGAAAACACAGAAAGCTCCACTGAGCAGCACTCTTCAAGAGCCACACTGAAGATAACATGAAAGCTCAATGAGGAAGCAATCCTCAGCTGAAACGTCGTGTGGAGAACAACATAAGCTGCACGATGAAAATGTCCTCAGAGGAAAGGCACTGAAGGAAACACCAAAAGCTGTAGACAGAAGCACTCCTCAAGTCGCACTGAAGAAAGCAACCAAAGCTGCTCAGCAAAGCACTCCTCAGAGGCTGCAGTGAAGAAACCCCAAAAGCTGCACGATGAAGCAATCCTCAGGGTAACCTTGGTGAACACAACCCAAAAACCTGCATGATGAACTTCTCCTCTGGGTGGTAGTGAAGAAAACACAAATAGCTGCACGATGAAGCTCTCCTCAGGGGAAAAGTGCTGAACAGAACCCCAGAAGCTGGACGATGCAGAACTCCTCACAGGTCACAGTGAAGAAAACACCAAAAGCTGCACGATGAAGAACTCCTCAGGGGACATGTGGTATGGGGAACCCCAAAAGCTGCATGATGCAGAACTCAATGGTCGCAACGTGAAGGAGGCACTAAAAGCTGCTCAACAAAGCACTCCTTAGAGGCTGCAGTGAAGAAACACCAAAAGCTGCACAATGCAGAACTCCTCAGAGCCGTAAGGAAGAAAACACCAAAAGCTGCACAATGAAGAACTCCTCAGATCCGCAATGAAGAAAACACCAAACGCTGCACAATGAAAAACTCCTCAGGGCCGCAGTGAAGAAAACACCAAAAGCTGCACGATGAAGGAATCTTCAGGGCCGCAGTGAAGAAAACACCAAAAGCTGCACGATGAAGAATTCCTAAGGGAACATGTGGTATGGGGAACCCCAAAAGCTGCATGATGCAGAACTCAAAGGTCACTAAGTGAAGAAGACACTAAAAGATGCTCAACAAAGCACTCCTCAGAGGCTGCAGTGAAAAAACACCAAAAGCTGCACGATGAAGCAATCTCCAGGGCTGCAGTGAAGAAAACAACAAAAGCTGGACGATGAAGCAATCCTCAAAGCTGCAGTGAAGAAAACACCTAAACCTGCACAATGATGGAATCCTCAGGGGCCTGAAGGAAGAAAAAAACACACCACATGTTGGAGGATGAAGCACTTCTCACGGGCAACAAGCTGAAAACAATACCAAAAAATGCACAATGAAGATCTCTCAGGGAAAACGTGGTGAGGAGTACCCCAAGAGCTGCACAATGCAGAACTCCTCAGAGCCGTAAGGAAGAAAACACCAAAAGCTGCACAATGAAGAACTCCTCAGATCCGCAATGAAGAAAACACCAAACGCTGCACAATGAAAAACTCCTCAGGGCCGCAGTGAAGAAAACACCAAAAGCTGCACGATGAAGGAATCTTCAGGGCCGCAGTGAAGAAAACACCAAAAGCTGCACGATGAAGAACTCCTCAGAGGACATGTAGTATGGGGATCCGCAAAATCTGCATAATGCAGAACTCAATCGTTGCAACGTGAACAAGGCACTAAAAGCTGCGCAACAAAGCACTCCTCAGAGACGGCAGTGAAGAAACAACAAAAGCTGCAGAATGAAGAACTCCTCAGGGCCGTAATGAAGAAAACACCAAAAGCTGCACAATGAAGAACTCCTCGGATCCGCAGTTAAAAAAACACCATACGCTGCACAATGAAAAACTCCTCAGGGCCGTAATGAAGAAAACACCAAAAGCTGCACGATGAAGCAATCCTCAGGGCCGCAGTGAAGAAAACACCAAAAGCTGCACGATGAAGCAATCCTCAGGGGCCACACGGTGAAGAAAACACTAAAAGCTCCACTGAGCAGCACTCTTCAAGATCCACACTGAAGATAACATGAAAAGCTCAATGAGGAAACAATCCTCAGCTGAAACGTGCTGTGGAGAACCACAAAACCTGCACGATGAAAATGTCCTCAGAGGAAAGGCACTGAAGGAAACACCAAAAGCTGGATGCAGAAGCACTCCTCAAGACGCACTGAAGAAAGCATCCAAAGCTGCTCAGCAAAGCACTCCTCAGAGGCTGCAGTGAAGAAACCCCAAAAGCTGCACGATGAAGAACTCCTCAGGGAAACCTTGGTGAACACAACCCGAAAACCTGCATGATGAACTTCTCCTCTGGGTGGTAGTGAAGAAAACACAAATAGCTGCACGATGAAGCTCTCCTCAGGGCAAAAGTGCTGAACAGAACCCCAGAAGCTGGATGATGCAGAACTCCTCCCAGGTCACACTGAAGAAAACACCAAACGCTGCACAATGAAGAACTCCTCAGGGCCGTAAGGAAGAAAACACCAAAAGCTGCACGATGAAGCAATCTTCAGGGCCGCAGTGAAGAAAACACCAAAAGCTGCATGATGAAGCAATCCTCAGGGGCCACAAGGCGAAGAAAACACAAAAAGCTCCACTGGGCAGCACTCTTCAAGAGCCACACTGAAGATAACATGAAAAGCTCAATGAGGAAACAATCCTCAGCTGAAACGTGGTGTAGAGAACCAGAAAAGCTGCACGATGAAGCAATCCTAGGTAAAACTTGGAGAACACAACCCGAAAACCTGCATGATGAACTTCTCCTCAGGCTCGTAGTGAAGAAAACACAAATAGCTGCACGACGAAGCTCTCCTCAGGAGAAAAGTGCTGAACAGAACCCCAGAAATTGGACGATGCAGAACTCCTCACAGGTCACACTGAAGAAAACACCAAAAGCTGCACGATGAAGAACTCCTCAGGGGACATGTGGTATGGGGAACCCCAAAAGCTGCATGATGCAGAACTCAATGGTCGCAAAGTGATGAAGACACTAAAAGCTGCTCAACAAAGCACTCCTCAGAGGCTGCAGAGAAGAAACCCCAAAAGCTGCACGATGAAGAACTCCTCAGGAAATACTTGGTGAACACAACCCGAAAACCTGCATGATGAACTTCTCCTCAGGGTCGTAGTGAAGAAAACACCAAAAGGTGCATGATGAAGAACTCCTCAGGGGACATGTAGTATGGGGAACCCCAAAAGTTGCATGATGCAGAACTCAATTGTCGCAACGTGAAGAAGGCACTAAAACCTGCTCAACAAAGCACTCCTCAGAGGCTGCAGTGAAGAAACAACAAAAGCTGCACAATGAAGAACTCCTCAGGGCCGTAATGAAGAAAACACCAAAAGCTGCACGATGAAGCAATCCTCAGGGCCTGGAACAAGGAAAAAATATAAATACAAAACAAAATAAAACACCAAATTGTGGAAGACGAAGCACAGCTCAGGGGCAATTACCAGAAGTTGCATGATGAACATCTCACCAGGGAAAACATGGTGAGGAGAACCCCAAGAGCTGCACGATGCAGAACTCCTCAGAGCCGTAAAGAAGAAAACACCAAAAGCTACATGATGAAGCAATCCTCGGGGCCGCAGCGAAGAAAACAAGAAAAGCTGCACAGTGAAGAACTCCTCAGGGCCGTAAGGAAGACGACACCAAAAGCTGCACGATGAAGCAATCTTCAGGGCCGCAGTGAAGAAAACACCAAAAGCTGGACGATGAAGCAATCCTCAGGGAAAACTTGGTGAACACAACCCGAAAACCTGCATGATGAACTTCTCCTCATGGTCGTAGTGAAGAAAACACAAATAGTTGCACAATGAAGCTCTCCTCAGGGGAAAAGTGCTGAACAGAACCCCAGAAGCTGGACGATGCAGAACTCCTCACAGGTCACACTGAAGAAAACACCAAAAGCTGCACGATGAAGAACTCCTCAGGGGACATGTGGTATGGGGAACCCCAAAAGCTGCATGATGCAGAACTCAATGGTGGCAAAGTGAAGAAGGCACTAAAAGCTGCTCAACAAAGCACTCCTCAGAGGCTGCAGTGAAGAAACAACAAAAGCTGCACAATGAAGAACCCCTCAGGCCTGCAGAGAAGAAAACAACAAAAGCTGCACGATGAAGCAATCTTCAGGGCAACAGAGAAGAAAACACCAAAAACTGCACGATGAAGAACTCCTCAGGGGACATGTGGTATGGGGAACGACAAAAGCTGCATGATGCAGAACTCAATGGTCTCAAAGTGAAGAAGTACTAAAAGCTGCTCAACAAAGCACTCCTCAGAGACGGCAGTGAAGAAAGAGCAAAAGCTGCACAATGAAGAACTCAACAGGGCCATAATGAAGAAAACACCAAAATCTGCACGATGAAGTAATCCTCAGGGCATGGAACAAGGAAAAAATATAAATACAAAACAAAATAAAACACCAAATTTTGGAAGACGAAGCACATCTCAGGGGCAATACCAGAAGTTGCATGATGAATATCTCACCAGGGAAAACATGGTAAGGAGAACCCCAAGACCTGCACCATGCAGAACTCCTCAGAGCCATAAAGAAGAAAACACCAAAAGCTGCACGATGAAGCAATCTTCAGGAACAGAGCGATGAAAACACCTAAAGTTGGACAATGACACAATCCTCAGGGCCTGAAACAAGAAAAAAACACACCACATGTTGGAGGATGAAGCACTTCTCAGGGGCAACAAGCTGAAAACAATACCAAAAAATGCACAATGAAGCTCTCTCAAGGAAAACGTGGTGAGGAGAACCCCAAGAGCTGCACAATGCAGGACTCCTCAGAGCCGTAAGGAAGACAACACCAAAAGCTGCGCGAAGAAGCACTCCTCAGTGGCTGCAGTGAAGAAACACCAAAAGCTGCACGATGAAGGAATCTTCAGGGCCGCAGAGAAGAAAACAACAAAAGCTGCACAATGAAGAACTCCACAGGTCCGTAATGAAGAAAACACCAGAAGCTGCACGATGAAGCAATCTTCAGGGCTGCAGTGAAGAAAACACCTAAACCTGGACAATGACGCTATCCTCAGGGGTCTGCAACAAGAAAAAAACACACCACATGTTGGAGGAAGAAGCACTTCTCACGGGCAACAATCTGAAAACAATACCAAAAAATGCACATGAAGTTCTCTCAGGGAAAACGTGGTGAGTAGAACCCCAAGAGCTGTACAATGCAGAACTCCTCAGAGCCGTAAGGAAGACTACACCAAAAGGTGCACGGTGAAGCAATCCTCAGATCTGCAGTGAAGAAAACACCAAACGCAGCAGAATGAAGAACTCCTCAGGGCCATAATGAAGAAAACACCAAAAGCTGCACAGTGAAGCAATCCTCAGGGCCGCAGTGAAGAAAACACCAAAAGCTGCATGCTGAAGCAAACCTCAGGGGCCACAAGGTGAAGAAAGCACCAAAAGCTCCACTGAGCAGCACTCTTCAAGAGCCACCCACACTGAAGATAATATGAAAAGCTCAATGAGGAAGCAATCCTCAGCTGAAACGTGGTGTGGAGAACCACAAAACCTGCACGATGAAGCAATCCTCAGGGAAAACTTGGTGAACACAACCCGAAAACCTCCATGATGAACTTCTCCTCAGGCTCGTAGTGAAGAAAACACAAATAGCTGCACGATGAAGCTCTCCTCAGGGCAAAAGTGCTGAACAGAACCCCAGAAGCTGGACGATGCAGAACTCCTCACAGGTCACACTGAAGAAAACACCAAAAGCTGCACGATGAAGAACTCCTCAGGGGACATGTGGTATGGGGAACCCCAAGAGCTGCATGATGCAGAACTCAATGGTCGCAAAGTGATGAAGACACTAAAAGCTGCTCAACAAAGCACTTCTCAGAGGCTCTAGAGAAGTAACCCCAAAAGCTGCACAATGAAGAACTCCTCAGGGAAAACTTGGTGAACACAACCCGAACACCTGCATGATGAACTTCTCCTCAGGGTGGTAGTGAAGAAAACACCAAAAGCTGCATGATGAAGAACTCCTCAGGAGACATGTGGTATGGGGAACCCCAAAAGCTGCATGATGCAGAACTCAGTGGTCTCTAAGTGAATAAGACACTAAAAGCTGCTCAACAAAGCACTCCTCAGTGGCTGCAGTGAAGAAACACCAAAAGCTGCACGATGAAGGAATCTTCAGGGCCGCAGAAAAGAAAACACCAAAAGCTGCACGATGAAGAACTCCGCAGGTCCGTAATGAAGAAAACACCAAAAGCTGCACGATGAAGAACTCCACAGGTCCGTAATGAAGAAAACACCAAAAGCTGCACGAGGAAGCAATCTTCAGGGCTGCAGTGAAGAAAACACCTAAACCTGGAAAATGACGCAATCCTCAGGGGCCTGCAACAAGAAAAAAACACAACATATGTTGGAGGATGAAGCACTTTTCACGGGCAACAATCTGAAAACAATACCAAAAAATGTACAATGAAGCTCTCTCAGGGAAAACGTGATGAGGAGAACCCCAAGAGCTGCACAATGCAGAACTCCTCAGAGCTGTAAGGAAGACAACAGCAAAAGATGCACGGTGAAGCAATCCTCAGATCCGCAGTGAAGAAAACACCAAATGCTGCACAATGAAGAACTCCTCAGGGCCGTAATGAAGAAAACACCAAAAGCTGCACAATGAAGAACTCCTGAGGGCCGTAATGAAGAAAACACCAGAAGCTGCACGATGAAGCAATCCTCAGGGCCGCAGTGAAGAAAACACCAAAAGCTGCAGGATGAAGCAATCCTCAGGGGCCACATGGTGAAGAAAACACTAAAAGATCCACTGAGCAGCACTCTTCAAGAGCCACACTGAAGATAACATGAAAAGCTGAATGAGGAAACAATCCTCAGCTGAAACGTGGTGTGGAGAACAACATAAGCTGCACGATGAAAATGTCCTCAGAGGAAAGGCACTGAAGAAAACACCAAAAGCTGGATGCAGAAGCACTCCTCAAGTCGCACTGAAGAAAGCAACCAAAGCTGCTCAGCAAAGCACTCCTCAGAGGCTGCAGTGAAGAAACCCCAAAAGCTGCACGACGAAGAACTCCTCAGGGAAAACTTGGTGAACACAACCCGAAAACCTGCATGATGAACTTCTCCTCTGGCTGGTAGTGAAGAAAACACAAATAGCTGCACGATGAAGCTCGCCTCAGGGCAAAAGTGCTGAACAGAATCCCTGCAGCTGGACGATGCAGAACTCCTCACAGGTCACAGTGAAAAAAACACCAAAAGCTGCACGACGAAGAACTCCTCAGGGGACATGTGGTATGGGGAACCCCAAAAGCTGCATGATGCAGAACTCAGTGGTCGCAAAGTGATGAAGACACTAAAAGCTGCTCAACAAAGCACTCCTCCGTGGCTGCAGAGAAGAAAAACCAAAAGCTGCACAATGAAGAACTCCTCAGGGAAAACTTGGTGAACACAACCCGAAAACCTGCATGACGAACTTCTCCTCAGGGTCGTAGTGAAGAAAACACCAAAAGCTCCATGATGAAGAACTCCTCAGGGGACATGTGGTATGGGGAACCCCAAAAGCTGCATGATGCAGAACTCAAAGGTCACTAAGTGAAGAAGACACTAAAAGCTGCTCAACAAAGCACTCCTCAGAGGCTGCAGTGAAGAAACCCCAAAAGCTGCACGATGAAGGAATCTTCAGGGCCGCAAAGAAGAAAACAACAAAAGCTGCACGATGAAGCAATCTTCATAGCTGCAGTGAAGAAAACACCTAAACCTGGACAATGATGCAATCCTGAGGGGCCTGAAACAAGAAAAAAACACACCACATGTTGGAGGATGAAGCACTTCTCACGGGCAACAAGCTGAAAACAATACCAAAAAATGCACAATGACGCTCTCTCAGGGAAAACGTGGTGAGGAGAACCCCAAGAGCTGCACAATGCAGAACTCCTCAGAGCCGTAAGGAAGACAAAAGCAAAAGATGCACGGTGAAGCAAACCTCAGATCCGCAGTGAAGAAAACACCATACGCTGCACAATGAAAAACTCCTCAGGGCCGTAATGAAGAAAACACCAAAAGCTGCACGGTGAAGCAATCCTCAGGGGCCACACGGTGAAGAAAACACAAAAAGCTCCACTGAGCAGCACTCTTCAAGAGCCACACTGAAGATAATATGAAAACCTTAATAGGGAAGCAATCCTTAGCTGAAACATGGTCTGGAGAACCACAAAAGCGGCACGATGAAAATGTCCTCAGAGGAAAGGCACTGAAGGAAACACCAAAAGCTGGATGCAGAAGCACTCCTCAAGTCGCACTGAAGAAAGCAACCAAAGCTGCTCAGCAAAGCACTCCTCAGAGGCTGCAGTGAAGAAACCCCAAAAGCTGCATGATCAAGCGACCATCAGGGAAAACTTGGTGAACACAACCCGAAAACCTGCATGATGAACTTCTCCTCAGGCTCATAGTGAAGAAAACACAAATAGCTGCACGATGAAGCTCTCCTCAGGGGAAAAGTGCTGAATAGAACCCCAGAAGCTGGACGATGCAGAACTCCTCACAGGTCACACTGAAGAAAACACCAAAAGCTGCACGATGAAGAACTCCTCAGGGGACATGTGGTATGGGGAACCCAAAAAGCTGCATGATGCAGAACTCAATGGTCGCAACGTGAAGAAGGCACTAAAACCTGCTCAACAAAGCACTCCTCAGAGGCTGCAGTGAAGAAACAACAAAAACTGCACAATGCAGAACTCCTCAGGGCCGTAATGAAGAAAACAGCAAAAGCTGCACAATGAAGGAATCTTCAGAGCCGCAGAGAAGAAAACACCAAAAGCTGCACAATGAAGCAATCCTCAGGGCCTGGAACAAGGAAAAAATATAAATACAAAACAAAATAAAACACCAAATTATGGAAGATGAAACACTTCTCAGGGGCAATACCAGAAGTTGCATGATGAACATCTCACCAGGGAAAACATGGTGAGGAGCACCCCAAGAGCTGCACGATGCAGAACTCCTCAGAGCCGTAAAGAAGAAAACACCAAAAGCTGCACGATGAAGCAATCTTCAGGGACGCAGAGAAGAAAGCACCTGAGGTTGGACAATGACACAATCCTCAGGGGCCAGAAACGAAAAAAACACACACCACCTGTTGGAGAATGAAGCACTTCTCACGGGCAACAATCTGAAAACAATACCAAAAAATGCACAATGAAGCTCTCTCAAGGAAAACGTGGTGAGGAGAACTCCAAGAGCTGCACAATGCAGAACTCCTCAGGGCCGTAAGGAAGACAACAGCAAAAGATGCACGGTGAAGCAATCCTCAGATCCGCAGTGAAGAAAACACCAAATGCTGCACAATGAAGAACTCCTCAGGGCCGTAATGAAGAAAACACCAAAAGCTGCACAATGAAGAACTCCTGAGGGCCGCAGTGAAGAAAACACCAAAAGCTGCATGCTGAAGCAATCCTCAGGGGCCACAAGGTGAAGAAAACACAAAAAGCTCCACTGAGCAGCACTCTTCAAGAGCCACACTGAAGATAACATGTAAAGCTCAATGAGGAAGCAATCCTCAGCTGAAACGTGGTGTGGAGAATCACAAAAGCTGAACGATGAAAATGTCCTCAGAGGAAAGGCACTGAAGGAAACACCAAAAGCTGGATGCAGAAGCACTCCTCAAGTCGCACTGAAGAAAGCAACCAAAGCTGCTCAGCAAAGCACTCCTCAGAGGCTGCAGTGAAGAAACCCCAAAAGCTGCACGATGAAGCAATCCTCAGGGAAATCTTGGTGAACACAACCCGAAAACCTGCATGATGAACTTCTCCTCAGGCTCGTAGTGAAGAAAACACAAATAGCTGCACGATGAAGCTCTCCTCAGGGGAAAAGTGCTGAACAGAACCCCAGAAGCTGGACGATGCAGAACTCCTCACAGGTCACACTGAAGAAAACACCAAAAGCTGCACGATGAAGAACTCCTCAGGGCCGCAGTGAAGAAAACACCAAAAGCTGCACGATGAAGAACTCCTCAGGGGACATGTGGTATGGGGAACCCCAAAAGCTGCACGATGCAGAACTCAATGGTCGCAAAGTGATGAAGACACTAAAAGTTGCTCAACAAAGCACTTCTCAGAGGCTGCAGAGAAGAAACCCCAAAAGCTGCACGATGAAGAACTCCTCAGGAAATACTTGGTGAACACAACCCGAAAACCTGCATGATGAACTTCTCCTCAGGGTCGTAGTGAAGAAAACACCAAAAGGTGCATGATGAAGAACTCCTCAGGGGACATGTAGTATGGGGAACCCCAAAAGTTGCATGATGCAGAACTCAATTGTCGCAACGTGAAGAAGGCACTAAAACCTGCTCAACAAAGCACTCCTCAGAGGCTGCAGTGAAGAAACAACAAAAGCTGCACAATGAAGAACTCCTCAGGGCCGTAATGAAGAAAACATGAAAAGCTGCACGATGAAGCAATCCTCAGGGCCTGGAACAAGGAAAAAATATAAATACAAAACAAAATAAAAGACCAAATTGTGGAAGACGAAGCACAGCTCAGGGGCAATAGCAGAATTTTCATGATGAACATCTCACCAGGGAAAACATGGTGAGGAGAACCCCAAGAGCTGCACGATGCAGAACTCCTCAGAGCCGTAAAGAAGAAAACACCAAAAGCTGCACGATGAAGCAATCCTCGGGGCCGCAGCGAAGAAAACAAGAAAAGCTGCACAGTGAAGAACTCCTCAGGGCCGTAAGGAAGACGACACCAAAAGCTGCACGATGAAGCAATCTTCAGGGCCGCAGTGAAGAAAACACCAAAAGCTGGACGATGAAGCAATCCTCAGGGAAAACTTGGTGAACACAACCCGAAAACCTGCATGATGAACTTCTCCTCATGGTCGTAGTGAAGAAAACACAAATAGTTGCACAATGAAGCTCTCCTCAGGGGAAAAGTGCTGAACAGAACCCCAGAAGCTGGACGATGCAGAACTCCTCACAGGTCACACTGAAGAAAACACCAAAAGCTGCACGATGAAGAACTCCTCAGGGGACATGTGGTATGGGGAACCCCAAAAGCTGCATGATGCAGATCTCAATGGTCGCAAAGTGATGAAGACACTAAAAGCTGCTCAACAAAGCACTCCTCAGAGGCTGCAGTGAAGAAACAACAAAAGCTGCACAATGAAGAACCCCTCAGGGCTGCAGAGAAGAAAACAACAAAAGCTGCACGATGAAGCAATCTTCAGGGCAACAGAGAAGAAAACACCAAAAGCTGCATGATGAAGAACTCCTCAGGGGACATGTGGTATGGGGAACCCCAAAAGCTGCATGATGCAGAACTCAATGCTCGCAAAGTGAAGAAGTACTAAAAGCTGCTGAACAAAGCACTCCTCAGAGACGGCAGTGAAGAAAGAGCAAAAGCTGCACAATGAAGAACTCAACAGGGCCGTAATGAAGAAAACACCAAAATCTGCACGATGAAGTTATCCTCAGGGCCTGGAACAAGGAAAAAATATAAATACAAAACAAAATAAAACACCAAATTTTGGAAGACGAAGCACATCTCAGGGGCAATACCAGAAGTTGTATGATGAATATCTCACCAGGGAAAACATGGTGAGGAGAACCCCAAGACCTGCACCATGCAGAACTCCTCAGAGCCATAAAGAAGAAAACACCAAAAGCTGCACGATGAAGCAATCTTCAGGAACAGAGCAAAGAAAACACCTAAAGTTGGACAATGACACAATCCTCAGGGGCCTGAAACAAGAAAAAAACACACCACATGTTGGAGGATGAAGCACTTCTCAGGGGCAACAATACCAAAAACAATACCAAAAAATGAAAACAATACCAAAAAATGCACAATGAAGCTCTCTCAAGGAAAACGTGGTAAGGAGAACCCCAAGAGCTGCACAATGCAGGACTCCTCAGAGCCGTAAGGAAGACAACACCAAGGGCTGCGCGAAGAAGCACTCCTCAGTGGCTGCAGTGAAGAAACACCAAAAGCTGCATGATGAAGGAATCTTCAGGGCCGCAGAGAAGAAAACAACAAAAGCTGCACAATGAAGAACTCCACAGGTCCGTAATGAAGAAAACACCAGAAGCTGCACGATGAAGCAATCTTCAGGGCTGCAGTGAAGAAAACACCTAAACCTGGACAATGACGCAATCCTCAGGGGCCTGAAACAAGAAAAAAACACACCACATGTTGGAGGATGAAGCACGTCTCACGGGCAACAATCTGAAAACAATACCAAAAAATGCACATGAAGTTCTCTCAGGGAAAACGTGGTGAGTAGAACCCCAAGAGCTGCACAATGCAGAACTCCTCAGAGCTGTAAGGAAGACTACACCAAAAGCTGCACAGTGAAGTAATCCTCAGGGCCGCAGTGAAGAAAACACCAAAAGCTGCACGATGAAGCAATCCTCAAGGGCCACAAGGTGAAGAAAACACAAAAAGCTCCACTGAGCAGCACTCTTCAAGAGCCACACTGAAGATAACATGAAAGCTCAATGAGGAAGCAATCCTCAGCTGAAACGTGGTGTGGAGAACCACAAAAGCTGAACGATGAAAATGTCCTCAGAGGAAAGGCACTGAAGGAGACACCAAAAGCTGGATGCAGAAGCACTCCTCAAGTCGCACTGAAGAAAGCAACCAAAGCTGCTCAGCAAAGCACTCCTCAGAGGCTGCAGAGAAGAAACCCCAAAAGCTGCACGATGAAGCAATCCTCAGGGAAAACTTGGTGAACACAACCCAAAAACCTGCATGATGAACTTCTCCTCTGGGTGGTAGTGAAGAAAACACAAATAGCTGCACGATGAAGCTCTCCTCAGGGGAAAAGTGCTGAACAGAACCCCTGCAGCTGGACGATGCAGAACTCCTCACAGGTCACATTGAAGAAAACACCAAAAGCTGCACGATGAAGATCTCCTCAGCGGACATGTGGTATGGGGACCCCCAAAAGCTGCATGATGCAGAACTCAATGGTCGCAAAGCGATGAAGACACTAAAAGGTGCTCAGCAAAGCACTCCTCAGAGGCTGCAGTGAAGAAACACCAAAAGCTGCACGATGAAGGAATCTTCAGGGCCGCACAGAAGAAAACAACAAAAGCTGCATAATGAAGAACTCCACAGGTCCGTAATGAAGACAACACCAAAAGCTGCACGATGAAGCAATCCTCAGGGGCCACAAGGTGAAGAAAGCACAAAAAGCTCCACTGAGCATCACTCTTCAAGACCACACTGAAGATAACATGAAAAGCTCAATGAGGAAGCAATCCTCAGCTGAAACGTGCTGTGGAGAACCACAAAACTGCACGATGAAAATGTCCTGAGAGGAAAGGCACTGAAGGAAACACCAAAAGCTGGACGCCGAAGCACTCCTCAAGTCGCAGTGAAGAAAGCTACCAAAGAAGTAGTTCACATAACCAGTTTGTCCTTGTCACACTCATACCTCCCGAAGAGGATACACATTTGGTGTTAGTATTGTTAGTATCAGGGAAGCCAAAATTCTCAGTATCTCTTCTACATTGTTCTAATCCTTCCAGAGCCTAGAGTGAGCTCCTTCTGCGTGGTTAGTGTCAATTGCAGTCCCTGTCTCCCTTCCTTGAGCATCTGCTGCTGCCTCTGGTGCAATATTAGGATTAGAGGGAGCATAACTTGATTCCTCCTCCAAAAAAAGGAGTCTTGTTGTATTGTTTACATATACATTTATTTATATATATAAATTTATTTATAGTTGTATTGTTTACATATAAATTTAAAGCCTGAATTTTCATCAGGCCTGTGTTCTGGCCAAAATACTGATGTTTCAGTTATTGGCTTTTTAGGCCAGACAATTAGGAAGTGTCATCTTAGGCCATTTTATGAAGGTCTTGGTTTTTTCCCCAATATTTTTGAGATCAAATTCATCCCATTTGATCTATATACACACAGCAACTAGCATAAGTCAGAGTGCACGCTCCTCCTGGTGAGGTTAGTAATAAATGTACTCTCATTTGAATCTGGAGTACAATTTTGTGACAAACTTGTTACCTGCTCTTGTAGTGCCTGGACTGCATCCAGAGTGTTCCTTTCTAGTTCTTCAGTTATAGCTGAGTTAGTTACAATAGCTTTTTCTAATTCACTCACCCCTAACCAAGGTGAAAACCACCTTGCAAAGCTGTGAAATGCCCTGTTTCTTTTTACTAGAGGACTATCAGGGGACCTCTTAATTCTGCATGGATTCTCAAGGGGGCTTTGTGGGTCTTCAATAATAGTTAAGTTTGGAATTATTGCCCCCAGGGTGCAAACTCCCTTCCATCCTAGGGGCAACACCTTCATGGCTTTCTGGCCACATAGCCAGTACCCCACCCCTCACCCTTCTTTTACTCCCACTTCCAGGGAGTGTTCCCTGGTAACACTCTAATTCTGTGTAATTCAATTCCTTTTACTCATTAATTCATTAAGAATTCTTCAAAGGAGAAGTTAAAGGTTTACAAGAGTTAGTTTTAACTGTTTTAACCTTAGAAGTCTCTGTTAAGACAGTCTCTCACGTACCAGATGATGCGTTTACCGGGTATAATGAGTCCCCCCTTTTTCAGCCATTCTTACTGCCCTTTCAGTAATCAGGAGCACTTGGAACGATCTGTCCCACTCAGGTTGTAACTTCGATTCTCTCCATGTTCGCATCAGAACCCGATCTCCTGCTTGGAATAGATGGATCGGGGCTTCCAAGGGTGGGCTTAGAGCTAACAATCCACACGTCCTGAGAGATGACAAAGAGGACGACAGTGTGGTCTGTAGGTTCGTGCTCAGTGTGCTGCACCAATAAGTACATGGAGTCAGAATCCACATGAAGGTCTTTTAATTCAATAATTAATTATGTAACTCCGCAGAGTCAGGCGCTTGGCGATCTTTCGCAAAGCAAGCACGCCTCTGACTCGAATCACCATCATTTACACACAGCAAACTTGTGAAAACGATCTCTTTGGCTATTTTTGATTGGCTGTTACAGCTCACCTAACTTAAGAGGGGGGGAGGATGGGACACCAAGTCCCACATTGGCATGCATTAGCATTTTGATGGGTGTTATTTTTAACATGCTAATGGCCCTTAATGAGCAAAAAGTTACTAGAGGTCAGTCTGGAGCTGGTTTTCTCCTTCTTCTTTTTTACTATTTATCCCTTACCTTCCTTGCTTCTGTTAGCTGAAGGCTACCTGTCTCTCCCTTTCCTTATTTTCTCAGCTAAAACACTACACAAGCTATAGAAAGACTACACAAGCTACAGGCCTCCCTGTTTTCTTCAGAGGACGTATTGGGAGGTTGCCAGAACTTCTTCTCCAATCTGTGAGGTAGTTCTTTGTCTGGGTGAATGACGCTGTCACAGACAGAGGACAAGCTCTGAGTCCATTGGAACTGCTCCTCACACCACTGTATTACCTCATCTTGGCAGAGACTCTTGTGCACAATGTTCCCCGTTTCTGGTGAATGGATGGAGGAGGAGACCTTAGCCAATACCTGTTTAGCTCTGCTGCCTGCCTTGGAGATGTGCTTCTGAGGCCTGCAGTGCCTGGGGGCTGTCAGGGTTACCTGCCTCCGTCCCCACCTTTGCTGGCACCAGCCATCACCCTGTGGGCACAGAAGCACGGCACAGTGACCAACCTGGGGAGGGACCCACGGGACCCCTTCCAACATCTCCTGGCCCCACAGTGCCAAAGCCCCAAATCTCCCAGCCCCGAGATCTTCCACCCTCCAGCCCCCTGTACCTGTAGGCATCGACCCCTGGAGAGCAGGGAGATCCCGGCCACCAGAAGCAGGAGGCTGGGGATGAGGAGAAAGCTGCTGTCGACCGTTGCTCCCAGCCAGGTACGACCGCACTGGCAGACGGGGGGTGCTGGCCAGTGCTTTCTAGGGTCACGGCCGTGAGGTCACAGACAGCACACGGCAACGCCTCTGTGAGGTCACAGCCCCCAGCCCACGTTGAAGCAGGCCGGTGCCCCTGTGCTGCATCCTGTGGGGAGGTGGGGGACTGATCCCGGCCCCATGCGAGGAGCCTGGGGGAGCCATCCTGGTGCCCCACACTCCAAGCGTCTGTGGGGGTCAGGGCAATGCCGTCCTGGTTGTGTTGAGTGCATCGAGGCCATCCAGGAGCTGCAGCAGCTGGTGCTGTCAGCACTGCCCAGGTGTGAGGCTGCTGCGCTGAGGCCTGACTTCTGGCAAGCAGCATGAAAGGACCTGGAGGAGCTGGTGGAGCAGGGCAGCCTGTCCTGCTGTGGCTACAGCTACCCCAGGAGCAAGAGCTTTCCTGGGAGCTGGAGCAACATCTCCCTGGGCTGGCAGAGAGGAGCCCCCACAGAGCCAGTGCATCCATGCCGCCCAGCGCCCACGAAGCAGGGAGCGGCTGGTGTGTGCTCCAGCATCCAGCCACCAGCAATAGGGCTGATCGTGCACAAGAGTCTCCTTTGCCCAGATGAGGGACGCCATTGGTGGGAGGAGGTGTCCTGGCAGCCTCTTGGCTTGTGCATGGCCCTCCCAGCTTTTCTCAGCCCAGCCAACATGGCATTGCAAAAAGACCAGGGCTGCCAAACTGACTTCACCCCCACCCCAGGATTGTGTGTGGCTGACAGGAAGGACAGGAGCCAACCCCACATTGCAGCGCCTGTCAGCATGCAGCTGAGGCATGCAGCTGAGCGCAGCAAGCTCTGCATGCACGCAGCAAGCTCTGCATTCACACAGCAAGAAAGTGCCTAGAAGTACAGCTGCAATACTTCCCTGGGCCAGTGCAGCTGTCTGTGGAACAGCTGCAATAAACAATGTCCAAAAATCCCCGTGCTGGTTCTGCCCCCCTGCCACCACAAAGTCCCTGTGTCTGCTTCCTCAAGCCCAAACCCCTCCTCCATCCGGAGCAGGTCAAGCAGAAGGAGCTTGGGGCATCCATCACCAGTCCAGTGGCCTGTGGGGAGCGTGGGGGACCAGGATGGTTCCCCGGGCTCCTTTCTCTGGGCCAGAGTCACAGCCCACTGCCCAGCTCCAGCTGTGTCCGACAGCACTTCCTGTTCCCCACCCCAAGCTGCTTAGTCTGCCACACTACACAGATTCGCTGTCACAGCGTGATCCCTGTATAACTTAGGAAAGATAAATGCAGCCAGGGAATGGACTGCAGGACATGAAGAAGCCCTGGAGCTGTTAAAGGAAAGTGTAATTATGTCTGGAGCACCGGGACCCATCCACCCAGCCCAGCCCCACTCTTCTCATACCAGCTTGGGAGAGAAGGGCTCTTAGTGCGGACTATGCCAACGAGGGCCTCCCGCTTCCATAGAAGCATAGAATATCCCAAGTTGGAAGGGAACCACCTGGATCATCGAGCCCAACTCCTGGCTGCAGAGAGGACCAAAAAACCAAACCCGATGTCTGAGAGCACTGTCTAAACACTGCATGGACTCTGACAGGTTCAGTGCTGTGACCACATCCCTGGGGACCCTGTTCGAGTGCCCCCAGGAACATAGAAATACTGGAGTGAGTCCAGTGGACGGCTTCGAAGATGATTAAAGGACTGGAGCACCTGTTGTACGAGGACAGGCTAACAGAACTGGGACTCTTAATCCTGGAAAAGAGAAGACTGAGGAGAGACCTCATCAATGTGTTTAAATTTCTGAGGGGAGGGTGTTGAGACAATGGAGCCTGTCTCTTTTCAGTAGTGCCCAACAACAGGATGAGGGGCAACAGACAAACTGAAGCACAGCAGGTCCTGGCTGAATATGAGAGGGCATTTCTTTACTGTGAGGGTGACAGAGCACTTGAACAGGTTGCCCAGAGAGGTTGTGGAGTCTCCTTCTCTGGAGTTACTCTAAAAAACGCGCCTGGATGCCATCCTGCACAATGTGCTCTGGGTGATCCTGCTGGGCAGGGGGTTTTGAATTGGATGATCTTCAGGGGTCCCTTCCAACCTCAGCCATTCTGTGATTCTGTGACCACCGTCTCAGTGAAGAACTGGTCCCAACCACCCAGCCTCACCCTCCCCTGTCACAGCTCCGTGCCCTTCCCTCGGTCCTGTTGCTGTCCTCTGGCAGCTCAGCACCTGCCCCTCTGCTCCCCTTGTGAGGAAGCTGCAGGCCGCCATGAGGCCTGCTCTCAGCCTCCTCTCAGCTGGGAAGGAGCTCTTTATTACTTTTGGTCCCACTTGATGGCAGAATTGTCAGCACAACCGCTTGACTTTTGCTAAAATGAGCAGTTAACGAAGGGCTTTATTAAGGGCCGGTGTCATGGGGCAGTAATGCCATATCCGCAGGCCTGGCGGGACCGACCCACGCACTCAGGCAGCCCCTTCTTGCTGCTTCCTTTCCAAAGCCTGCACTTCAGGCAAGACTGCAGATTTTCCTCACTCTGCAGTCTGGCTTTGTACACTAAAGAGTTGCTCTTCTCCTTTTTAAAGTTCTCTTTCACTCTGCTCTTTCTCTCTTGGCATTTTTCATCAGCTTTACCTCTTGCTGAGTGATGGCTTGCTACCGTTTTATGCACGTAATCGTAGCACAGTCAGGAGGAGGGGCTTGGGCTTGATGAAGCGGACACAGGGACTTCGCGGTGAGAAGGTGCCAGCCCCAGCACAGGTATTTTTGGGCAGTGCTCGATGCTTCATATCAATGGACCTCTGCACTGGCCCAGGGAAGCGTTGCAGCTGTACTTCCCGGCACTTCTTTGTTATGTGCTCACTGAGCTTGCTGCGGTGCTCTTCCTTCAGCTGCAGCGTCTTGATCCTGAGAGGTGCTGCAGTGTGGGTGTGTTTCCCATTCCTGACATCACACTATCACAGATTTCTAGGTTGGAAGAGACCTCAAGATCATCGAGTCCATCCTCCGACCTAACACTAAGTACTCCACTAAACCATATCGCTAAGCTCTACATCTAAACGTCTTTTAAAGACCTCCAGGGATGGTGACTCCACCACCTCCCTGGGCAGCCCATTCCAATGCCTAAGAATCCTTTCAGTAAAGAAGTTCTTCCTAACATCCAACCTAAAACTCCCCTGTCGCAACTTTCGCTCATTCCCCCTCATCCTGTCACCAGGCACGTAGGAGAACAGACCAACCCCCACCTCTTTACAGCCTCCTTTAAGGTAACTGTAGAGAGCGATAAGGTCGCCCCTGAGCCTCCTCTTCTCGAGGCTGAACAAGCCCCAGCTCCCTCAGCCGCTCCTCGTAAGACTTGTTCTCCAGACCCCTCACCAGCTTGGTCGCCCTTCTCTGGACTCGCTCGAGCACCTCCATGTCCTTCCTGTAGCGAGGGGCCCAAAACTGGACACAGTACTCAAGGTGCAGCCTCACCAGAGCCGAGTACAGGGGCACAATCACCTCCCTAGACCTGCTGGCCACACTGCTTCTTATGCAAGCCAGGATGCTCTTGGCCTTCTTGGCCACCTGAGCACACTGCTGGCTCATATTCAGCCGACTATCAACCAGTACTCCCAGGTCCTTCTCCGCCAGGCAGCTTTCCAGCCACTCATCTCCCAGCCTGTAGCTCTGCTTGGGGTTGTTGCGCCCCAGGTGCAGGACCCGGCACTTGGCCTTGTTGAACTTCATGCAGTTGACCTCAGCCCATCGCTCCAGCCTATCCAGATCCTCCTGCAGAGCCTTCCTTCCCTCGAGCAGATCGACACACACACCTAACTTGGTGTCATCAGTCACAAGCGGATCCAGGATGATAACACAGTCAGTTTGGCAGCCCTGATCTTTGCGCATAATTGTGTTGGCTGGGCTGGGAAGCACTGGAGGGGCCCTGGATAGACCAGGAGGTGGCTGGGACAGGTCAACCTGTGGACATCGCCCCTTGGACATGTCCTCCCAGTGACGTCGCCCCTCTTGTGGTTCAAGCAACCTCTCATGAACAATCACCCCGCTTGATGACGGAACAATATTTTTGCCTTGTGTAGAGCTCCAAATGTCAGTCCTGGGTTGCTGCTGTTTCCTGGGGAGCCCGCCCAGTTTCCCTGTGCATTCCTTGTGACTAAGAGCACAGTCTGTGTGCCTGCCAGGTGCAGACCTGCCATCTCTTCTATTTGTCTGGGGCAAAGATAGTCCTTTTTCCCTCTTGGCCCAGCTGGGAAATGCTGAAGAGAGCATGGGCAACCCAAAAGGCTTCAGGAACTCCTCCTTCCTCTGAGGCAGCCCTCCATCAGGGCGGAGAATGCTCTCCCGGACAATGCAGTCCATTTGTGGTGGCTGGCTGGAGGAGCTGACCCCAGAGTGTAGCCCTTGCTTCCTCTTTCCTTTCTTGTAAGCCTGAATCTCCTTCATGGAAGGCATGGGCACACTCAGGCTCTCGGGCACTGGTTCTGTGTGGAGAGCCCACTTGGTTTCCCCATGCTTCTGTCGGCGCCAATGGAAGACTGTAATTTGTGGTCTCTCACAGTCATGCCATGATCAACCGTTCTCCGGATTGTAGGTGGTCCTGCTGCTGGTCCTGCAGCCACTTTGGCCATGCCAGGAACAGCTGAAGAGGCCATGGACAATCCATGGGGCCGCAGGAATTCCTCTTCTCTGCTTGCCTGCCCCGCATCTTTCTGGAAGAAGCTCTTGCGGATGTTGTTCTCCTGGCTGAATAGAGCTGGTTCTGCCCTGGGTTCTACAGGAGGCCACAGTAACAATCCGCTCCTGTCAGGCAGCCCTCCGTCAGGGCGGAGAATGCTCTCACGGACAATGCAGTCCGTTTGTGGTTGCTGTCTGTAGGAGCTGACCTCAGAGCGCAGCTCTTCATCCCTGTTTCCTGCCCTATGATACTGAATCTCGGTTATTGGAAGTTTGAAGGCCGTCAGGCCATGTGGTTGCTCATTCTTTCTAGAGAGCCCACATGTTTTTTCCACACTTTCGCTGGTGTTGATAGGAGAGAGGAATTGGTCTTCTCTTCCAGAGATGCCACGATCATCCTTCCTTGGCATTGCTTCTTGTCCTGCTGCTTGTCCTGGAGCCGCTTTAGCCATATCAGGAACAGCTGGGGGGGCAATCGGCAAATTGTGAGGGCGAGTGAGCTGCACCCGTCTGTGAGGCAGCCCCCCATCTGGGTGAATAACGGTCTCATGTACAATGTGGTCCAGGCTAATTGAGCGGTTATACCTCTTGCCGCCTAGCAAAACAGGGAGGGAGTCTGAGCTGCAGTGGGAGAGAGGCACCAGGGCCACCGCAGCCCCATAGGGATGGGCTGCTCGGTGCTGAGGCTCACCCACGGGGGACTCACCTGGCTTTGGTACCGGTGGTTGCCGCTGCCGCCGTCCACAACTTCGCCGGAGTCGGCCGTCACCCTGTGGGCACAGAAGCACGGCACTGTGACCAACCTGGGGAGGGACCCACGGGACCCCTTCCAACACCTCCTGGCCTCCAGTCCCCCAGCCCCGAATTCCCCCACCCTCCAGGCCACTGTTGGCGTCGACCCCCTGGAGAGCAGGGAGATCCCGGCCAGCAGAAGCATGAGGCTGGGGATGAGGAGAAACCTGCTGTCGACCATTGCTCACAGCCAGGTACGACCGCACTGGCAGACGTGGGGTGGTGGCCGGTGCTTTATAGGGTCACGGCCGTGAGGTCACAGACAGCACACGGCAACGCCTCTGTGAGGTCACAGCCCCCAGCCCACGTTGAAGCAGGCCGGTGCCCCTGTGCTGCATTTGTGGGGAGGTGGGGGACCAGGACGGCTTCCCCGGGCTCCTCGCTTGGGGCCAGGGTCTGAGCCCACTGCCCAGCTCCAGCCGTGTCGGACAGCTGCTCCTGTCCCTGACCCCAAGCTGGTTAATATGCCACACTACAGGTTCCCTTCTGATGCCATCCATCCTTTCCTGGCTTCAGCTGAGATCGGGTTTTCTTCCTAGTAGCTGGTATGGTACTGTTTCTGGGTGTAGGAAGAGAAGAATGCTGATCACAGACCAATATTTTAATTATTGCGTAGCAGTGCTTACATGGAGCCAAGGACGTTTCAGCTCCTCACACTGCCCTGCCATCGAGGAGACCGGGGGTGCACAAGGAGCTGGGAGGGGACAGAACCAGGACAGCTGACCCTAACAGGCCAAGGGATGTCTCATACCATATGGCGTCAGGCTGAAGAATAAAACCGGGTGAGTTGGCCAGGGTGTGCTGCCACTGTCTGGGGACAGGCTGGGCATTGGTCAGCAGGTGGTAAGCAATTGTGTTTTGCGTCAGTTACTTTGTATATTCTATTTTTACTACTGTTATCATCCCTTCCTTTTCTTTTACTATTAAATTGTCATTATCTCAACCCATGAGTTTTACTTTTTTTCTGGTTCTCTCCCCAATCCCACTGTTGAGGAGTGAGCAAATGGCTGCGTGGTGCTTAGCTGTCTGCTGGGTTAAACCACAACCCCTCCTTTTAGCAAACTGGTAGAAGAGCTAGAAGAATGGGGAAGCACTGTCAAGTCTCATCACCCCTGCAGTTCTCCTCTGGCGCCAGTAAAGACTCCAAATGGCCAGTGGCGACTCTCGGGAGATTATCCAGCCTTGAACACTGCCATTGCTCCTCAGGAATCACAGAATCAAAGAATGGCTGTGGTTGGAAGGGACCTGTGCAGCCTGGTCTGCTGACTCATGGATGGTAGTGGATGCCCTGGGGGTCTGTCTACCGTTGTGGAAGCAAACCAATTGGCAGCACAGATATGAACCAGTCTGGGTTGCTGCATCGTGGCAAGACGTGCTGCCCAGACAAAAAACGCTGACGTAAAATTACAGCATTTAGATACATGTCCAAGAAGCACACCACTAAAGAACATGGGAGCAACGACCAGGTAAAGCAGCCTGCAAAAATGTGTCTCACGTAGACCTGGACTGGGAATTTAAGGATGAGCTGTTGGCTCGATGGGCCAACGAAACATCCAGACATCTAGGGAGAGATGGCACATACAGGTAGGCTCTTGATCAAGGAGTGGACCTGACCATTGAGGCCATCACACAGATCCCCCCCAACATGTGAAACAAGTGCAGCAATCAAGTGAGCTACACGAGTAGTCTCCCTGGACTAGAGGGCACTGGCTAGGTTTTTGTTAGGGTGAGGCCTGGCAGATTGTCTATATTGGACTGCTACCGTGACCCTCCAAGGCAAGCACTACAGACTCACCATAGTGAAAGCAACTAGCAGGTCGCTTGAAACATACCAAGTAAATCACACCGCTGCCCAAAACACTATCTTGGGCCTTTTAAAGCAAGTTGTACGGCATCGTGACAGCCCTGAGAGAACAGAGTCAGAGAATGGGAATCATTCCCAAAATACTCTTCTGAGCTCCTGGACCAAGAAACTGCACTGAATGGATGTCTCACAGCCCATATCATCCAGAAGCCTCCAGAAAGGTTGAGAAACATAATGGTCTGTTAAAAGCTACTGTTCCCCTGCGTTGACCATTGAGACTCCAAAGAATGAGAAACAACCTGCAGCCAATAACACAGGCTCAGGCGAGGATCCCACTGAACTAGCATTTTTATTGGTGATTGCAGTGGTGGCGCCCTACAAGCAAGAGCGCACAGCAGAGGTGTATCATAACCTTATATCCCCCTATTACCCAATGTTTGATTCCTCCCCTGTTTCCTCACTGGCTGAATACTACAGGTTTACAACCTACTTGACGCTTATTACTATACCATATATGTACAATTTTATTTGACCGACTTTTAAGGTCTCCTTTTTTTGTTGGTGGTGTCTTTTTGTTCTTCTTTCTTCTTTCCCCTTCTTCTCTTGTGACTAGAGGGACTTCTTCTGTCTTGAGTAGTCAGTGGGACCCTCCACTATCCCCCTATCTTCTTAACACTCGGCACTGTTATACCACCGCTTCGCCTGCACAATCACTTTTGAATATGCAAGGTTAGTGGCATTTTCCCCTGCAAAACCACAACTTTCATTCCCACAAAAGGCCACGTGGCGACAGATTACACAGATTACACAGCCCTGAATGCTGCCACTGCACTGGTTACTTTGTCTATTCCCAGTTGAACTGATAAAGTCTATTTTTCTAATGAACAGGCCTTTCCACGGATGGACACAGTAGACACGTAGGATGTGTTTTTTACGATTCCAACACTGGAGACAGATAGGGAGGGATCTGCTTGTACCTGGCAGGGACTACAATATGCATTTACGTGCTTGCCGCAGGATTTTACGCATAGTCCTGCCATTGCTCCTGCTACACTGGCTAGAGAGCTAGAAATACAAAAAATCTTTCAAGACATTCCTGTGGTTCATAATAAAACAGAATCTGTTTTGCCAAAATATGGAGCTTCCATTTCCAGGAACTAGAAGCGTACTTGTTTCTACATACCCAGGGCAAACAAGAGCAGAAAGCTGGTAAAGTAACTCAGCTCTTCAACAGATACAGGCAGGTGCAACAGAAGGAAATCAAGTAGATTTCTGCTCTTGTTTCCATGGTCCTACAAGTGGCAGGAAGATGTGATCATTGGGCAGCAATCCCCACCAACCTGAACTCATGGGCACGAAACAGGGCAAAGGGCGCTTTAGGTTATTTTACTGGCTTTCAAGAAGACAGGCCACCTTAGCTAGGCAAATTCAAAGGCCAACACCCATCTGGGTGAAGAACAGAAACACAAACACAAATGCAAACTGCAGTGACCTCTGGTCAACCTCCCAGTAAACTTGCACGGATTCACCAGAACACTCTTGCCACGGTTAGGAATAATGGCATGAGAAAAGACAACGGCAAACCTATGCAGGGAAATAGAAAGTATCACAAACACTCCAGCAAAGTGCAGAAAAACTTCACAAAGAGAGGTCATGTCGAGATTTCAAATAGCAATACAACACACACTGGTATTAAACCACGTGTCAGGTGCCAAAGGAGCTCTTGTTGACCTTGTAAACAGCAGCGGTTCCCATTATGTACCAAGACAAAAATAAAAAGCAGATGTAAAAAAAGAGAAGCACCCTCAAGGGAAACACCTTCTAACTGGTGGGGTGGGACCAGGCACTGGTAAAAGCTTTGAAAATGTTCTTAAGGTGTTGCTCAAATACACATGCAGAGGGCTGATGACTGTAGCTGTAACCTGCATGTCTGCTCAACTAATCACTGTCGGTGCTACAATTACGTGCATAAAACGGTAGCAAGCCATCACTCAGCAAGAGGTAAAGCTGATGAAAAATGCCAAGAGAGAAAGAGCAGAGTGAAAGAGAACTTTAAAAAGGAGAAGAGCAACTCTTTAGTGTACAAAGCCAGACTGCAGAGTGAGGAAAATCTGCAGTCTTGCCTGAAGTGCAGGCTTTGGAAAGGAAGCAGCAAGAAGGGGCTGCCTGAGTGCGTGGGTCGGTCCCACCAGGCCTGCGGATATGGCATTACTGCCCCATGACACCGGCCCTTAATAAAGCCCTTCGTTAACTGCTCATTTTAGCAAAAGTCAAGCGGTTGTGCTGACAATTCTGCCATCAAGTGGGACCAAAAGTAATAAAGAGCTCCTTCCCAGCTGAGAGGAGGCTGAGAGCAGGCCTCATGGCGGCCGGCAGCTTCCTCACAAGGGGAGCAGAGGGGCAGGCGCTGAGCTGCCAGAGGACAGCAACAGGACCGAGGGAAGGGCACGGAGCTGTGACAGGGGAGGGTGAGGCTGGGTGGTTGGGACCAGTTCTTCACTGAGACGGTGGTCACAGAATCACAGAATGGCTGAGGTTGGAAGGGACCCCTGAAGATCATCCAATTCAAAACCCCCTGCCCAGCAGGATCACCCAGAGCACATTGTGCAGGATGGCATCCAGGCGCGTTTTTTAGAGTAACTCCAGAGAAGGAGACTCCACAACCTCTCTGGGCAACCTGTTCAAGTGCTCTGTCACCCTCACAGTAAAGAAATGCCCTCTCATATTCAGCCAGGACCTGCTGTGCTTCAGTTTGTCTGTTGCCCCTCATCCTGTTGCTGGGCACTACTGAAAAGAGACAGGCTCCATTGTCTCAACACCCTCCCCTCAGAAATTTAAACACATTGATGAGGTCTCTCCTCAGTCTTCTCTTTTCCAGGATTAAGAGTCCCAGTTCTGTTAGCCTGTCCTCGTACAACAGGTGCTCCAGTCCTTTAATCATCTTCGAAGCCGTCCACTGGACTCACTCCAGTATTTCTATGTTCCTGGGGGCACTCGAACAGGGTCCCCAGGGATGTGGTCACAGCACTGAACCTGTCAGAGTCCATGCAGTGTTTAGACAGTGCTCTCAGACATCGGGTTTGGTTTTTTGGTCCTCTCTGCAGCCAGGAGTTGGGCTCGATGATCCAGGTGGTTCCCTTCCAACTTGGGATATTCTATGCTTCTATGGAAGCGGGAGGCCCTCGTTGGCATAGTCCGCACTAAGAGCCCTTCTCTCCCAAGCTGGTATGAGAAGAGTGGGGCTGGGCTGGGTGGATGGGTCCCGGTGCTCCAGACATAATTACACTTTCCTTTAACAGCTCCAGGGCTTCTTCATGTCCTGCAGTCCATTCCCTGGCTGCATTTATCTTTCCTAAGTTATACAGGGATCACGCTGTGACAGCGAATCTGTGTAGTGTGGCAGACTAAGCAGCTTGGGGTGGGGAACAGGAAGTGCTGTCGGACACAGCTGGAGCTGGGCAGTGGGCTGTGACTCTGGCCCAGAGAAAGGAGCCCGGGGAACCATCCTGGTCCCCCACGCTCCCCACAGGCCACTGGACTCGTGATGGATGCCCCAAGCTCCTTCTGCTTGACCTGGTCCGGATGGAGGAGGGGTTTGGGCTTGAGGAAGCAGACACAGGGATTTTGTGGTGGCAGGGGGGCAGAACCAGCACGGGGATTTTTGGACATTGTTTATTGCAGCTGTTCCACAGACAGCTGCACTGGCCCAGGGAAGTATTGCAGCTGTACTTCTAGGCACTTTCTTGCTGTGTGAATGCAGAGCTTGCTGCGTGCATGCAGAGCTTGCTGCGCTCAGCTGCATGCCTCAGCTGCATGCTGACAGGCGCTGCAATGTGGGGTTGGCTCCTGTCCTTCCTGTCAGCCACACACAATCCTGGGGTGGGGGTGAAGTCAGTTTGGCAGCCCTGGTCTTTTTGCAATGCCATGTTGGCTGGGCTGAGAAAAGCTGGGAGGGCCATGCACAAGCCAAGAGGCTGCCAGGACACCTCCTCCCACCAATGGCGTCCCTCATCTGGGCAAAGGAGACTCTTGTGCACGATCAGCCCTATTGCTGGTGGCTGGATGCTGGAGCACACACCAGCCGCTCCCTGCTTCGTGGGCGCTGGGCGGCATGGATGCACTGGCTCTGTGGGGGCTCCTCTCTGCCAGCCCAGGGAGATGTTGCTCCAGCTCCCAGGAAAGCTCTTGCTCCTGGGGTAGCTGTAGCCACAGCAGGACAGGCTGCCCTGCTCCACCAGCTCCTCCAGGTCCTTTCATGCTGCTTGCCAGAAGTCAGGCCTCAGCGCAGCAGCCTCACACCTGGGCAGTGCTGACAGCACCAGCTGCTGCAGCTCCTGGATGGCCTCGATGCACTCAACACAACCAGGACGGCATTGCCCTGACCCCCACAGACGCTTGGAGTGTGGGGCACCAGGATGGCTCCCCCAGGCTCCTCGCATGGGGCCGGGATCAGTCCCCCACGCTCCCCACAAATGCAGCACAGGGGCACCGGCCTGCTTCAACGTGGGCTGGGGGCTGTGACCTCACAGAGGCGTTGCCGTGTGCTGTCTGTGACCTCACGGCCGTGTCCCTATAAAGCACCGGCCAGCACCCCCCGTCTGCCAGTGCGGTCGTACCTGGCTGTGAGCGATGGTCGACAGCAGGTTTCTCCTCATCCCCAGCCTCCTGCTTCTGGTGGCCGGGATCTCCCTGCTCTCCAGGGGTCGAGACCGACAGGTACAGGGGGCTGGAGGGTGGAAGATCTCGGGGCTGGGAGATTTGGGGCTTTGGCACTGTGGGGCCAGGAGGTGTTGGAAGGGGTCCCGTGGGTCCCTCCCCAGGTTGGTCACTGTGCCGTGCTTCTGTGCCCACAGGGTGATGGCTGGTGCCAGCAAAGGTGGGGACGGAGGCAGGTAACCCTGACAGCCCCCAGGCACTGCAGGCCTCAGAAGCACATCTCCAAGGCAGGCAGCAGAGCTAAACAGGTATTGGCTAAGGTCTCCTCCTCCATCCATTCACCAGAAACGGGGAACATTGTGCACAAGAGTCTCTGCCAAGATGAGGTAATACAGTGGTGTGAGGAGCAGTTCCAATGGACTCAGAGCTTGTCCTCTGTCTGTGACAGCGTCATTCACCCAGACAAAGAACTACCTCACAGATTGGAGAAGAAGTTCTGGCAACCTCCCAATACGTCCTCTGAAGAAAACAGGGAGGCCTGTAGCTTGTGTAGTCTTTCTATAGCTTGTGTAGTGTTTTAGCTGAGAAAATAAGGAAAGGGAGAGACAGGTAGCCTTCAGCTAACAGAAGCAAGGAAGGTAAGGGATAAATAGTAAAAAAGAAGAAGGAGAAAACCAGCTCCAGACTGACCTCTAGTAACTTTTTGCTCATTAAGGGCCATTAGCATGTTAAAAATAACACCCATCAAAATGCTAATGCATGCCAATGTGGGACTTGGTGTCCCATCCTCCCCCCCTCTTAAGTTAGGTGAGCTGTAACAGCCAATCAAAAATAGCCAAAGAGATCGTTTTCACAAGTTTGCTGTGTGTAAATGATGGTGATTCGAGTCAGAGGCGTGCTTGCTTTGCGAAAGATCGCCAAGCGCCTGACTCTGCGGAGTTATATAATTAATTATTGAATTAAAAGACCTTCATGTGGATTCTGACTCCATGTACTTATTGGTGCAGCACACTGAGCACGAACCTACAGACCACACTGTCGTCCTCTTTGTCATCTCTCAGGACGTGTGGATTGTTAGCTCTAAGCCCACCCTTGGAAGCCCCGATCCATCTATTCCAAGCAGGAGATCGGGTTCTGATGCGAACATGGAGAGAATCGAAGTTACAACCTGAGTGGGACAGATCGTTCCAAGTGCTCCTGATTACTGAAAGGGCAGTAAGAATGGCTGAAAAAGGGGGGACTCATTATACCCGGTAAACGCATCATCTGGTACGTGAGAGACTGTCTTAACAGAGACTTCTAAGGTTAAAACAGTTAAAACTAACTCTTGTAAACCTTTAACTTCTCCTTTGAAGAATTCTTAATGAATTAATGAGTAAAAGGAATTGAATTACACAGAATTAGAGTGTTACCAGGGAACACTCCCTGGAAGTGGGAGTAAAAGAAGGGTGAGGGGTGGGGTACTGGCTATGTGGCCAGAAAGCCATGAAGGTGTTGCCCCTAGGATGGAAGGGAGTTTGCACCCTGGGGGCAATAATTCCAAACTTAACTATTATTGAAGACCCACAAAGCCCCCTTGAGAATCCATGCAGAATTAAGAGGTCCCCTGATAGTCCTCTAGTAAAAAGAAACAGGGCATTTCACAGCTTTGCAAGGTGGTTTTCACCTTGGTTAGGGGTGAGTGAATTAGAAAAAGCTATTGTAACTAACTCAGCTATAACTGAAGAACTAGAAAGGAACACTCTGGATGCAGTCCAGGCACTACAAGAGCAGGTAACAAGTTTGTCACAAAATTGTACTCCAGATTCAAATGAGAGTACATTTATTACTAACCTCACCAGGAGGAGCGTGCACTCTGACTTATGCTAGTTGCTGTGTGTATATAGATCAAATGGGATGAATTTGATCTCAAAAATATTGGGGAAAAAACCAAGACCTTCATAAAATGGCCTAAGATGACACTTCCTAATTGTCTGGCCTAAAAAGCCAATAACTGAAACATCAGTATTTTGGCCAGAACACAGGCCTGATGAAAATTCAGGCTTTAAATTTATATGTAAACAATACAACTATAAATAAATTTATATATATAAATAAATGTATATGTAAACAATACAACAAGACTCCTTTTTTTGGAGGAGGAATCAAGTTATGCTCCCTCTGATCCTAATATTGCACCAGAGGCAGCAGCAGATGCTCAAGGAAGGGAGACAGGGACTGCAATTGACACTAACCACGCAGAAGGAGCTCACTCTAGGCTCTGGAAGGATTAGAACAATGTAGAAGAGATTCTGAGAATTTTGGCTTCCCTGATACTAACAATACTAACACCAAATGTGTATCCTCTTCGGGAGGTATGAGTGTGACAAGGACAAACTGGTTATGTGAACTACTTCTTTGGTAGCTTTCTTCACTGCGACTTGAGGAGTGCTTCGGCGTCCAGCTTTTGGTGTTTCCTTCAGTGCCTTTCCTCTCAGGACATTTCATCATGCAGATTTTGTGGTTCTCCACAGCACGTTTCAGCTGAGGATTGCTTCCTCATTGAGCTTTTCATGTTATCTTCAGTGTGGCTCTTGAAGAGTGCTGCTCAGTGGAGCTTTTTGTGCTTTCTTCACCTTGTGGCCCCTGAGGATTGCTTCATCGTGCAGCTTTTGGTGTTGTCTTCATTACGGACCTGTGGAGTTCTTCATTGTGCAGCTTTTGTTGTTTTCTTCTGTGCGGCCCTGAAGATTCCTTCATCGTGCAGCTTTTGGTGTTTCTTCACTGCAGCCTCTGAGGAGTGCTTTGTTGAGCAGCTTTTCATGTCTTCATCACTTAGCGACCATTGAGTTCTGCATCATGCAGCTTTTGGGGTTCCCCATACCACATGTCCCCTGAGGAGTTCTTCATCGTGCAGCTTTTGGTGTTTTTTTCACTGTGACCTGTGAGGAGTTCTGCATCGTCCAGCTTCTGGGGTTCTGTTCAGCACTTTTCCCCTGAGGAGAGCTTCATCGTGCAGCTATTTGTGTTTTCTTCACTACCACCCAGAGGAGAAGTTCATCATGCAGGTTTTTGGGTTGTGTTCACCAAGGTTACCCTGAGGATTGCTTCATCGTGCAGCTTTTGGGGTTTCTTCACTGCAGGCTCTGAGGAGTGCTTTGCTGAGCAGCTTTGGTTGGTTTCTTCAGTGCGACTTGAGGAGTGCTTCTGCATCCAGCTTTTGGTGTTTTCTTCAGTGCCTTTCCTCTGAGGACATTTTCATCGTGCAGGATTTGTGGTTCTCCACAGCACGTTTCAGCTGAGGATTGCTTCCTCATTGAGCTTTCATGTTATCTTCAGTGTGGGTCTTGAAGAGTGCTGCTCAGTGGAGCTTTTTGTGTTTTCTTCAAGTTGTGGCCCCTGAGGATTGCTTCAGCATGCAGCTTTTGGTGTTTTCTTCACTGCGGCCCTGAGGAGTTTTTCATTGTGCAGCGTTTGGTGTTTTCTTCATTGCGGATCTGAGGAGTTCTTCATTGTGCAGCTTTTGGTGTTTTCTTCACTGCGGATCTGAGGATTGCTTCACCGTGCATCTTTTGCTGTTGTCATCCTTACGGCTCTGAGGAGTTCTGCATTGTGCAGCTCTTGGGGATCTCCTCACCACGTTTTCCCTGAGAGAGCTTCATTGTGCATTTTTTGGTACTTTTTTCAGATTGTTGCCCCTGAGAAGTGCTTCATCCTCCAACATATGTTGTGTTTTTTTCTTGTTGCAGGCCCCTGAGGATTGCGTCATTGTCCAGGTTTAGGTGTTTTCTTCACTGCAGCCCTGAAGATTGCTTCATCGTGCAGCTTTTGGTGTTTTCTTCATTACGGACCTGTGGAGTTCTTCATCGTGCAGCTTTTGGTGTTTTCTTCATTACGGACCTGTGGAGTTCTTCATCGTGCAGCTTTTGGTGTTTTCTTTTCTGCGGCCCTGAAGATTCCTTCATCGTGCAGCTTTTGGTGTTTCTTCACTGCAGCCTCTGAGAAGTGCTTTGTTGAGCAGCTTTTAGTGTCTTCATCACTTTGCGACCATTGAGTTCTGCATCATGCAGCTTTTGGGGTTCCCCATACCACATGTCCCCTGAGGAGTTCTTCATCGTGCAGCTTTTGGTGTTTTCTTCAGTGTGACCTGGGAGGAGTTCTGCATCGTCCAGCTTCTGGGGTTCTGTTCAGCACTTTTCCCCTGAGGAGAGCTTCATCGTTCAGCTATTTGTGTTTTCTTCACTACGAGCCTGAGGAGAAGTTCATCATGCAGGTTTTCGGGTTGTGTTCACCAAGGTTTCCCTGAGGATCGCTTCATCGTGCAGCTTTTGGGGTTTCTTCACTGCAGCCTCTGAGGAGTGCTTTGCTGAGCACCTTTGGTTGCTTTCTTCAGTGCGACTTGAGGAGTGCTTCTGTGTACAGCTTTTGGCGTTTCCTTCAGTGCCTTTCCTCTGAGGACATTTTCATCGTGCAGCTTATGTTGTTCTCCACCGGACGTTTCAGCTGAGGATTGTTTCCTCATTGAGCTTTTCATGTTATCTTCAGTGTGGCTCTTGAAGAGTGCTGCTCAGTGGAGCTTTTTGTGTTTTCTTCACCTTTTGGCCCCTGAGGATTGCTTCATCATGCAGCTTTGGTGTTTTCTTCATTACGGCCCTGAGGAGTTTTTCATTGTGCAGCGTTTGGTGTTTTCTTCATTACGGCCCTGAGGAGTTCTTCATTGTGCCGCGTTTGGTGTTTTCTTCACTGCGGATCTGAGGATTGCTTCACCGTGCATCTTTTGCTGTTGTCTTCCTTACGGCTCTGAGGAGTTCTGCATTGTGCAGCTCTTGGGGTTCTCCTCACCACGTTTTCCCTGAGAGAGCTTCATTGTGCATTTTCTGGTATTGTTTTCAACTTCTTGCCCGTGAGAAGTGCTTCATCCTCCAACATATGGTGTGTTTTTTTCTTGTTGCAGGCCCCTGAGGATTGCGTCATCGTCCAGGTTTAGGTGTTTCCTTCACTGCAGCCCTGTAGATTGCTTCATCGTGCAGCTTTTGGTGTTTTCTTCATTACGGACCTGTGGAGTTCTTCATCGTGCAGCTTTTGGTGTTTTCTTCAATGTGACCTGTGAGGAGTTCTGCATCGTCCAGCTTCTGGGGTTCTGTTCAGCACTTTTCCCCTGAGGAGAGCTTCATCATGCAGCTATTTGTGTTTTCTTCTCTACGACCATGAGGAGAAGTTCATCATGCAGGTTTTCAGGTTGTGTTCACCAAGTTTTCCCTGAGGAGTTCTTCATCGTGCAGCTTTTGGGGTTTCTTCTCTGCAGCCTCTGAGGAGTGCTTTGCTGAGCAGCTTTGGTTGCTTTCTTCAGTGCCACTTGAGGAGTGCTTCTGCATCCAGCTTTTGGTGTTTTCTTCAGTGCCTTTCCTCTGAGGACATTTTCATCGTGCAGGATTTGTGGTTCTCCACAGCACGTTTCAGCTGAGGATTGCTTCCTCATTGAGCTTTTCATGTTATCTTCAGTGTGGCTCTTGAAGAGTGCTGCTCAGTGGAGCTTTTTGTGTTTTCTTCACCTTGTGGCCCCTGAGGATTGCTTCAGCATGCAGCTTTTGGTGTTTTCTTCACTGCGGCCCTGAGGATTGCTTCACCGTGCAGCTTTTGGTGTTTTCTTCATTACGGCCCTGAGGAGTTCTTCATTGTGCAGCTTTTGGTGTTTTCTTCACTGCGGATCTGAGGATTGCTTCACCGTGCAGCTTTTTTGTTGTCTTCCTTACGGCTCTGAGGAGTTCTGCATTGTGCAGCTCTTGGGGTTCTCCTCACCACGTTTTCCCTAAGAGAGCTTCATTGTGCATTTTTTGGTATTGTTTTCAGCTTGTTGCCCGTGAGAAGTGCTTCATCCTCCAACATGTGGTGTGTTTTTTTCTTCCTTCAGGCCCCTGAGGATTCCATCATTGTCCAGGTTTAGGTGTTTTCTTCACTGCAGCTTTGAAGATTGCTTCATCGTGCAGCTTTTGTTGTTTTCTTCTTTGTGGCCCTGAAGATTCCTTCATCGTGCAGCTTTTGGTGTTTCTTCACTGCAGCCTCTGAGGAGTGCTTTGTTGAGCAGCTTTTAGTGTCTTCTTCACTTAGTGACCTTTGAGTTCTGCATCATGCAGCTTTTGGGGTTCCCCATACCACATGTCCCCTGAGGAGTTCTTCATCATGCAGCTTTTGGTGTTTTCTTCACTACGACCCTGAGGAGAAGTTCATCATGCAGGTTTTCGGGTTGTGTTCACCAAGTATTTCCTGAGGAGTTCTTCATCGTGCAGCTTTTGGGGTTTCTTCTCTGCAGCCTCTGAGGAGTGCTTTGTTGAGCAGCTTTTAGTGTCTTCATCACTTTGCGACCATTGAGTTCTGCATCATGCAGCTTTTGGGGTTCCCCATACCACATGTCCCCTGAGGAGTTCTTCATCGTGCAGCTTTTGGTGTTTTCTTCAGTGTGGCCTGTGAGGAGTTCTGCATCGTCCAGCTTCTGGGGTTCTGTTCAGCACTTTTCCCCTGAGGAGAGCTTCATCGTGCAGCTATTTGTGTTTTCTTCACTACGAGCCTGAGGAGAAGTTCATCATGCAGGTTTTCGGGTTGTGTTCACCAAGTTTTCCCTGAGGAGTTCTTCATCATGCAGCTTTTGGGGTTTCTTCACTGCAGCCTCTGAGGAGTGCTTTGCTGAGCAGCTTTGGTTGCTTTCTTCAGTGCGACTTGAGGAGTGCTTCTGCATCCAGCTTTTGGTTTTTCCTTCAGTGCCTTTCCTCGGAGGACATTTTCATCGTGCAGGATTTGTGGTTCTCCACAGCACGTTTCAGCTGAGGATTGCTTCCTCATTGAGCTTTCATGTTATCTTCAGTGTGGCTCTTGAAGAGTGCTGCTCAGTGGAGCTTTTTGTGTTTTCTTCACCTTGTGGCCCCTGAGGATTGCTTCACCGTGCAGCTTTTGGTGTTTTCTTCACTGCGGCCCTGAGGATTGCTTCACCGTGCAGCTTTTGGTGTTTTCTTCATTACGGCCCTGAGGAGTTCTTCATTGTGCAGCGTTTGGTGTTTTCTTCACTACGGATCCGAGGAGTTCTTCATTGTGCAGCTTTTGCTGTTTTCTTCATTACGGCCCTGAGGAGTTCTCCATTGTGCAGCTTTTCGTGTTTTCTTCACTGCGGATCTGAGGATTGCTTCACCGTGCATCTTTTGCTGTTGTCTTCCTTACGGCTCTGAGGAGTTCTGTATTGTTCAGCTCTTGGGGATCTCCTCACCACGTTTTCCCTGAGAGAGCTTCATTGTGCATTTTTTGGTATTGTTTTCAGCTTGTTGCCCCTGAGAAGTGCTTCATCCTCCAACATATGTTTTGTTTTTTTCTTGTTGCAGGCCCCTGAGGATTGCGTCATTGTCCAGGTTTAGGTGTTTTCTTCACTGCAGCCCTGAAGATTGCTTCATCGTGCAGCTTTTGGTGTTTTCTTCATTACGGACCTGTGGAGTTCTTCATCGTGCAGCTTTTGGTGTTTTCTTCATTACGGACCTGTGGAGTTCTTCATCGTGCAGCTTTTGGTGTTTTCTTTTCTGCGGCCCTGAAGATTCCTTCATCGTGCAGCTTTTGGTGTTTCTTCACTGCAGCCTCTGAGAAGTGCTTTGTTGAGCAGCTTTTAGTGTCTTCATCACTTTGCGACCATTGAGTTCTGCATCATGCAGCTTTTGGGGTTCCCCATACCACATGTCCCCTGAGGAGTTCTTCATCGTGCAGCTTTTGGTGTTTTCTTCAGTGTGACCTGGGAGGAGTTCTGCATCGTCCAGCTTCTGGGGTTCTGTTCAGCACTTTTCCCCTGAGGAGAGCTTCACCGTGCAGCTATTTGTGTTTTCTTCACTACGAGCCTGAGGAGAAGTTCATCATGCAGGTTTTCGGGTTGTGTTCACCAAGGTTTCCCTGAGGATCGCTTCATCGTGCAGCTTTTGGGGTTTCTTCACTGCAGCCTCTGAGGAGTGCTTTGCTGAGCACCTTTGGTTGCTTTCTTCAGTGCGACTTGAGGAGTGCTTCTGTGTACAGCTTTTGGCGTTTCCTTCAGTGCCTTTCCTCTGAGGACATTTTCATCGTGCAGCTTATGTTGTTCTCCACCGGACGTTTCAGCTGAGGATTGTTTCCTCATTGAGCTTTTCATGTTATCTTCAGTGTGGCTCTTGAAGAGTGCTGCTCAGTGGAGCTTTTTGTGTTTTCTTCACCTTTTGGCCCCTGAGGATTGCTTCATCATGCAGCTTTTGGTGTTTTCTTCACCTTTTGGCCCCTGAGGATTGCTTCACCGTGCAGCTTTGGTGTTTTCTTCATTACGGCCCTGAGGAGTTTTTCATTGTGCAGCGTTTGGTGTTTTCTTCATTACGGCCCTGAGGAGTTCTTCATTGTGCCGCGTTTGGTGTTTTCTTCACTGCGGATCTGAGGATTGCTTCACCGTGCATCTTTTGCTGTTGTCTTCCTTACGGCTCTGAGGAGTTCTGCATTGTGCAGCTCTTGGGGTTCTCCTCACCACGTTTTCCCTGAGAGAGCTTCATTGTGCATTTTCTGGTATTGTTTTCAACTTCTTGCCCGTGAGAAGTGCTTCATCCTCCAACATATGGTGTGTTTTTTTCTTGTTGCAGGCCCCTGAGGATTGCGTCATCGTCCAGGTTTAGGTGTTTCCTTCACTGCAGCCCTGTAGATTGCTTCATCGTGCAGCTTTTGGTGTTTTCTTCATTACGGACCTGTGGAGTTCTTCATCGTGCAGCTTTTGGTGTTTTCTTCAATGTGACCTGTGAGGAGTTCTGCATCGTCCAGCTTCTGGGGTTCTGTTCAGCACTTTTCCCCTGAGGAGAGCTTCATCATGCAGCTATTTGTGTTTTCTTCTCTACGACCATGAGGAGAAGTTCATCATGCAGGTTTTCAGGTTGTGTTCACCAAGTTTTCCCTGAGGAGTTCTTCATCGTGCAGCTTTTGGGGTTTCTTCTCTGCAGCCTCTGAGGAGTGCTTTGCTGAGCAGCTTTGGTTGCTTTCTTCAGTGCCACTTGAGGAGTGCTTCTGCATCCAGCTTTTGGTGTTTTCTTCAGTGCCTTTCCTCTGAGGACATTTTCATCGTGCAGGATTTGTGGTTCTCCACAGCACGTTTCAGCTGAGGATTGCTTCCTCATTGAGCTTTTCATGTTATCTTCAGTGTGGCTCTTGAAGAGTGCTGCTCAGTGGAGCTTTTTGTGTTTTCTTCACCTTGTGGCCCCTGAGGATTGCTTCAGCATGCAGCTTTTGGTGTTTTCTTCACTGCGGCCCTGAGGATTGCTTCACCGTGCAGCTTTTGGTGTTTTCTTCATTACGGCCCTGAGGAGTTCTTCATTGTGCAGCTTTTGGTGTTTTCTTCACTGCGGATCTGAGGATTGCTTCACCGTGCAGCTTTTTTGTTGTCTTCCTTACGGCTCTGAGGAGTTCTGCATTGTGCAGCTCTTGGGGTTCTCCTCACCACGTTTTCCCTAAGAGAGCTTCATTGTGCATTTTTTGGTATTGTTTTCAGCTTGTTGCCCGTGAGAAGTGCTTCATCCTCCAACATGTGGTGTGTTTTTTTCTTCCTTCAGGCCCCTGAGGATTCCATCATTGTCCAGGTTTAGGTGTTTTCTTCACTGCAGCTTTGAAGATTGCTTCATCGTGCAGCTTTTGTTGTTTTCTTCTTTGTGGCCCTGAAGATTCCTTCATCGTGCAGCTTTTGGTGTTTCTTCACTGCAGCCTCTGAGGAGTGCTTTGTTGAGCAGCTTTTAGTGTCTTCTTCACTTAGTGACCTTTGAGTTCTGCATCATGCAGCTTTTGGGGTTCCCCATACCACATGTCCCCTGAGGAGTTCTTCATCATGCAGCTTTTGGTGTTTTCTTCACTACGACCCTGAGGAGAAGTTCATCATGCAGGTTTTCGGGTTGTGTTCACCAAGTATTTCCTGAGGAGTTCTTCATCGTGCAGCTTTTGGGGTTTCTTCTCTGCAGCCTCTGAGGAGTGCTTTGTTGAGCAGCTTTTAGTGTCTTCATCACTTTGCGACCATTGAGTTCTGCATCATGCAGCTTTTGGGGTTCCCCATACCACATGTCCCCTGAGGAGTTCTTCATCGTGCAGCTTTTGGTGTTTTCTTCAGTGTGGCCTGTGAGGAGTTCTGCATCGTCCAGCTTCTGGGGTTCTGTTCAGCACTTTTCCCCTGAGGAGAGCTTCATCGTGCAGCTATTTGTGTTTTCTTCACTACGAGCCTGAGGAGAAGTTCATCATGCAGGTTTTCGGGTTGTGTTCACCAAGTTTTCCCTGAGGAGTTCTTCATCATGCAGCTTTTGGGGTTTCTTCACTGCAGCCTCTGAGGAGTGCTTTGCTGAGCAGCTTTGGTTGCTTTCTTCAGTGCGACTTGAGGAGTGCTTCTGCATCCAGCTTTTGGTTTTTCCTTCAGTGCCTTTCCTCGGAGGACATTTTCATCGTGCAGGATTTGTGGTTCTCCACAGCACGTTTCAGCTGAGGATTGCTTCCTCATTGAGCTTTCATGTTATCTTCAGTGTGGCTCTTGAAGAGTGCTGCTCAGTGGAGCTTTTTGTGTTTTCTTCACCTTGTGGCCCCTGAGGATTGCTTCACCGTGCAGCTTTTGGTGTTTTCTTCACTGCGGCCCTGAGGATTGCTTCACCGTGCAGCTTTTGGTGTTTTCTTCATTACGGCCCTGAGGAGTTCTTCATTGTGCAGCGTTTGGTGTTTTCTTCACTACGGATCCGAGGAGTTCTTCATTGTGCAGCTTTTGCTGTTTTCTTCATTACGGCCCTGAGGAGTTCTCCATTGTGCAGCTTTTCGTGTTTTCTTCACTGCGGATCTGAGGATTGCTTCACCGTGCATCTTTTGCTGTTGTCTTCCTTACGGCTCTGAGGAGTTCTGTATTGTTCAGCTCTTGGGGATCTCCTCACCACGTTTTCCCTGAGAGAGCTTCATTGTGCATTTTTTGGTATTGTTTTCAGCTTGTTGCCCCTGAGAAGTGCTTCATCCTCCAACATATGTTTTGTTTTTTTCTTGTTGCAGGCCCCTGAGGATTGCGTCATTGTCCAGGTTTAGGTGTTTTCTTCACTGCAGCCCTGAAGATTGCTTCATCGTGCAGCTTTTGGTGTTTTCTTCATTACGGACCTGTGGAGTTCTTCATCGTGCAGCTTTTGGTGTTTTCTTCATTACGGACCTGTGGAGTTCTTCATCGTGCAGCTTTTGGTGTTTTCTTTTCTGCGGCCCTGAAGATTCCTTCATCGTGCAGCTTTCGGTGTTTCTTCACTGCAGCCTCTGAGAAGTGCTTTGTTGAGCAGCTTTTAGTGTCTTATTCACTTAGAGACCACTGAGTTCTGCATCATGCAGCTTTTGGGGTTCCCCATACCACATGTCCCCTGAGGAGTTCTTCATCATGCAGCTTTTGGTGTTTTCTTCACTACGATCCTGAGGAATAGTTCATCATGCAGGTGTTCGGGTTGTGTTCACCACGTTTTCCCTGAGGAGTTCTTCATTGTGCAGCTTTTGGGGTTACTTCCCTACAGCCTCTGAGGAGTGCTTTGTTGAGCAGCTTTTAGTGTCTTCATCACTTTGCGACCATTGAGTTCTGCATCATGCAGCTTTTGGGGTTCCCCATACCACATGTCCCCTGAGGAGTTCTTCATCGTGCAGCTTTTGGTGTTTTCTTCAGTGTGACCTGGGAGGAGTTCTGCATCGTCCAGCTTCTGGGGTTCTGTTTAGCACTTTTCCCCTGAGGAGAGCTTCATCGTGCAGCTATTTGTGTTTTCTTCACTACCACCCAGAGGAGAAATTCATCATGCAGTTTTTCGGGTTGTGTTCACCAAGTTTTCCCTGAGGAGTTCTTCATCGTGCAGCTTTTGGGGTTTCTTCACTGCAGCCTCTGAGGAGTGCTTTGCTGAGCAGCTTTGGTTGCTTTCTTCAGTGCGACTTGAGGAGTGCTTCTGTGTACAGCTTTTGGTGTTTCCTTCAGTGCTTTTCCTCTGAGGACATTTTCATCGTGCAGCTTATGTTGTTCTCCACCGGACGTTTCAGCTGAGGATTGTTTTCTCATTGAGCTTTTCATGTTATCTTCAGTGTGGCTCTTGAAGAGTGCTGCTCAGTGGAGCTTTTTGTGTTTTCTTCACCTTTTGGCCCCTGAGGATTGCTTCACCGTGCAGCTTTGGTGTTTTCTTCATTACGGCCCTGAGGAGTTCTTCATTGTGCAGCGTTTGGTGTTTTCTTCACTGCGGATCTGTGGATTGCTTCACCGTGCATCTTTTGGTGTTGTCTTCCTTACGGCTCTGAGGAGTTCTGCATTGTGCAGCTCTTGGGGTTCTCCTCACCACGTTTTCCCTGAGAGAGCTTCATTGTGCATTTTCTGGTATTGTTTTCAACTTCTTGCCCGTGAGAAGTGCTTCATCCTCCAACATATGGTGTGTTTTTTTCTTGTTGCAGACCCCTGAGGATTGCGTCATTGTCCAGGTTTAGGTGTTTTCTTCACTGCAGCCCTGTAGATTGCTTCATCGTACACCTTTTGGAGTTTTCTTCATTACGGACCTGTGGAGTTCTTCATTGTGCAGCTTTTGGTGTTTTCTTCTCTGCGGCCCTGGAGATTCCTTCATCGTGCAGCGTTTGGTGTTTTCTTCAATGTGACCTGTGAGGAGTTCTGCATCGTCCAGCTTCTGGGGTTCTGTTCAGCACTTTTCCCCTGAGGAGAGCTTCATCATGCAGCTATTTGTGTTTTCTTCTCTACGACCATGAGGAGAAGTTCATCATGCAGGTTTTCAGGTTGTGTTCACCAAGTTTTCCCTGAGGAGTTCTTCATCGTGCAGCTTTTGGGGTTTCTTCTCTGCAGCCTCTGAGGAGTGCTTTGCTGAGCAGCTTTGGTTGCTTTCTTCAGTGCGACTTGAGGAGTGCTTCTGCATCCAGCTTTTGGTGTTTCCTTCAGTGCCTTTCCTCTGAGGACATTTTCATCGTGCAGGATTTGTGTTTCTCCACAGCACGTTTCAGCTGAGGATTGCTTCCTCATTGAGCTTTCATGTTATCTTCAGTGTGGCTCTTGAAGAGTGCTGCTCAGTGGAGCTTTTTGTGTTTTCTTCACCTTGTGGCCCCTGAGGATTGCTTCAGCATGCAGCGTTTGGTGTTTTATTCATTACGGCCCTGAGGAGTTTTTCATTGTGCAGCTTTTGGTGTTTTCTTCACTGCGGATCTGAGGATTGCTTCACCGTGCAGCTTTTTTGTTGTCTTCCTTACGGCTCTGAGGAGTTCTGCATTGTGCAGCTCTTGGGGTTCTCCTCACCACGTTTTCCCTGAGAGAGCTTCATTGTGCATTTTTTGGTATTGTTTTCAGCTTGTTGCCCGTGAGAAGTGCTTCATCCTGCAACATGTGGTGTGTTTTTTTCTTCCTTCAGGCCCCTGAGGATTGCATCATCGTCCAGGTTTAGGTGTTTTCTTCAATGCAGCCCTGAAGATTCCTTCATCGTGCAGCTTTTGTTGTTTTCTTCTTTGTGGCCCTGAAGATTCCTTCATCGTGCAGCTTTTGGGGTTTCTTCTCTGCAGCCTCTGAGGAGTGCTTTGTTGAGCAGCTTTTAGTGTCTTCATCACTTTGCGACCATTGAGTTCTGCATCATGCAGCTTTTGGGGTTCCCCATACCAAATGTCCCCTGAGGAGTTCTTCATCGTGCAGCTTTTGGTGTTTTCTTCAATGTGACCTGTGAGGAGTTCTGCATCGTCCAGCTTCTGGGATTCTGTTCAGCACTTTTCCCCTGAGGAGAGCTTCATCGTGCAGCTATTTGTGTTTTCTTCACTACGAGCCTGAGGAGAAGTTCATCATGCAGGTTTTCGGGTTGTGTTCACCAAGTTTTCCCTGAGGATTGCTTCATCGTGCAGCTTTTGGGGTTTCTTCACTGCAGCCTCTGAGGAGTGCTTTGCTGAGCAGCTTTGGTTGCTTTCTTCAGTGCGACTTGAGGAGTGCTTCTGCATCCAGCTTTTGGTGTTTCCTTCAGTGCCTTTCCTCTGAGGACATTTCATCGTGCAGGATTTGTGGTTCTCCACAGCACGTTTCAGCTGAGGATTGCTTCCTCATTGAGCTTTCATGTTATCTTCAGTGTGGGTCTTGAAGAGTGCTGCTCAGTGGAGCTTTTTGTGTTTTCTTCACCTTTTGGCCCCTGAGGATTGCTTCACCGTGCAGCTTTGGTGTTTTCTTCATTACGGCCCTGAGGAGTTTTTCATTGTGCAGCGTTTGGTGTTTTCTTCACTACGGATCTGAGGAGTTCTTCATTGTGCAGCTTTTGGTGTTTTCTTCATTACGGCCCTGAGGAGTTCTTCATTGTGCAGCGTTTGGTGTTTTCTTCACTGCGGATCTGTGGATTGCTTCACCGTGCATCTTTTGCTGTTGTCTTCCTTAAGGCTCTGAGGAGTTCTGCATTGTGCAGCTCTTGGGGTTCTCCTCACCACGTTTTCCCTGAGAGAGCTTCATTGTGCATTTTCTGGTATTGTTTTCAACTTCTTGCCCGTGAGAAGTGCTTCATCCTCCAACATATGGTGTGTTTTTTTCTTGTTGCAGACCCCTGAGGATTGCGTCATTGTCCAGGTTTAGGTGTTTTCTTCACTGCAGCCCTGTAGATTGCTTCATCGTGCAGCTTTTGGAGTTTTCTTCATTACGGACCTGTGGAGTTCTTCATTGTGCAGCTTTTGGTGTTTTCTTCTCTGCGGCCCTGGAGATTCCTTCATCGTGCAGCGTTTGGTGTTTTCTTCAATGTGACCTGTGAGGAGTTCTGCATCGTCCAGCTTCTGGGGTTCTGTTCAGCACTTTTCCCCTGAGGAGAGCTTCATCATGCAGCTATTTGTGTTTTCTTCTCTACGACCATGAGGAGAAGTTCATCATGCAGGTTTTCAGGTTGTGTTCACCAAGTTTTCCCTGAGGAGTTCTTCATCGTGCAGCTTTTGGGGTTTCTTCTCTGCAGCCTCTGAGGAGTGCTTTGCTGAGCAGCTTTGGTTGCTTTCTTCAGTGCGACTTGAGGAGTGCTTCTGCATCCAGCTTTTGGTGTTTCCTTCAGTGCCTTTCCTCTGAGGACATTTTCATCGTGCAGGATTTGTGGTTCTCCACAGCACGTTACAGCTGAGGATTGCTTCCTCTTTGAGCTTTCATGTTATCTTCAGTGTGGCTCTTGAAGAGTGCTGCTCAGTGGAGCTTTTTGTGTTTTCTTCACCTTGTGGCCCATGAGGATTGCTTCAGCATGCAGCTTTTGGTGTTTTCTTCACTGCGGCCCTGAGGATTGCTTCACCGTGCAGCTTTTGGTGTTTTCTTCATTACGGCCCTGAGGAGTTTTTCATTGTGCAGCGTTTGGTGTTTTCTTCATTGCGGATCCGAGGAGTTCTTCATTGTGCAGCTTTTGGTGTTTTCTTCATTACGGCCCTGAGGAGTTCTTCATTGTGCCGCGTTTGGTGTTTTCTTCACTGCGGATCTGAGGATTTCTTGACCGTGCATCTTTTGCTCGTCTTCCTTACGGCTCTGAGGAGTTCTGCATTGTGCAGCTCTTGGGGTTCTCCTCACCACGTTTTCCCTGAGAGAGCGTCATTGTGCATTTTTTGGTATTGTTTTCAGCTTGCTGCCCGTGAGAAGTGCTTCATCCTCCAACATGTGGTGTGTTTTTTTCTTGTTTCATGCCCCTGAGGATTGCGTCATTGTCCAGGTTTAGGTGTTTTCTTCTTTGCGGCCCTGAAGATTCCTTCATCGTGCAGCTTTTGGTGTTTCTTCACTGCAGCCTCTGAGGAGTGCTTTGTTGAGCAGCTTTTAGTGTCTTCATCACTTTGCGACCACTGAGTTCTGCATTGTGCAGCTTCTGGGGTCCCCATACCACATGTCCCCTGAGGAGTTCTTCATCGTGCAGCTTTTGGTGTTTTCTTCAGTGTGACCTGTGAGGAGTTCTGATTCGTCCAGCTTCTGGGGTTCTGTTGAGCACTTTTCCCCTAAGGAGAGCTTCATCGTGCAGCTATTTGTGTTTTCTTCACTACGAGCCTGAGGAGAAGTTCATCATGCAGGTTTTCGGGTTGTGTTCTCCAAGTTTTCCCTGAGGATTGCTTCATCGTGCAGGTTTTGTGGTTCTCCACAGCACGTTTCAGCTGAGGATTGCTTCCTCATTGAGCTTTCATGTTATCTTCAGTGTGGCTCTTGAAGAGTGATGCTCAGTGGAGCTTTTTGTGTTTTCTTCACCTTGTGGCCCCTGAGGATTGCTTCAGCATGCAGCTTTTGGTGTTTTCTTCATTACGGTCCTGAGGAGTTTTTCATTGTGCAGCGTTTGGTGTTTTCTTCATTGCGGATCTGAGGAGATCTTCATTGTGCATCTTTTGGAGTTTACTTCATTACGGCCCTGAGGAGTTCTTCATTGTGCAGCGTTTGGTGTTTTCTTCACTGCGGATCTGAGGATTGCTTCACCGTGCAGCTTTTGGTGTTGTCTTCCTTACGGCTCTGAGGAATTCTGCATTGTGCAGCTCTTGGGGATCTCCTCACCACGTTTTCCCTGAGAGAGCTTCATTGTGCATTTTTTGGTATTCTTTTCAGCTTGTTGCCCGTGAGAAGTGCTTCATCCTCCAACATGTGGTGTGTTTTTTTCTTCCTTCAGGCCCCTGAGGATTGCATCATTGTCCAGGTTTAGGTGTTTTCTTCACTGCAGCCCTCAAGATTGTTTCATCGTGCAGCTTTTGTTGTTTTCTTCTTTGTGGCCCTGAAGATTCCTTCATTGTGCAGCTTTTGGTGCTTCTTCACTGCAGCGTCTGAGGAGTGCTTTGTTGAGCAGCTTTTAGTGTCTTCATCACTTTGCGACCATTGAGTTCTGCATCGTGCAGCTTTTGGGGTTCCCCATACCACATGTCCCCTGAGGAGTTCTTCATCATGCAGCTTTTGGTGTTTTCTTCACTACGACCCTGAGGAGAAGTTCATCATGCAGGTTTTCGGGTTGTGTTCACCAAGTATTTCCTGAGGAGTTCTTCATCGTGCAGCTTTTGGGGTTTCTTCTCTGCAGCCTCTGAGGAGTGCTTTGTTGAGCAGCTTTTAGTGTCTTCATCACTTTGCGACCATTGAGTTCTGCATCATGCAGCTTTTGGGGTTCCCCATACCACATGTCCCCTGAGGAGTTCTTCATCGTGCAGCTTTTGGTGTTTTCTTTTCTGCGGCCCTGAGGATTGCTTCATCGTGCAGCTTTCGGTGTTTCTTCACTGCAGCCTCTGAGGAGTGCTTTGTTGAGCAGCTTTTAGTGTCTTCTTCACTTAGTGACCTTTGAGTTCTGCATCATGCAGCTTTTGGGGTTCCCCATACCACATGTCCCCTGAGGAGTTCTTCATCGTGCAGCTTTTGGTGTTTTCTTCACTGTGACCTGTGAGGAGTTCTGCATCGTCCAGCTGCAGGGATTCTGTTCAGCACTTTTGCCCTGAGGAGAGCTTCATCGTGCAGCTATTTGTGTTTTCTTCACTACCACCCAGAGGAGAAGTTCATCATGCAGGTTTTCAGGTTGTGTTCACCAAGTTTTCCCTGAGGAGTTCTTCATCGTGCAGCTTTTGGGGTTTCTTCACTGCAGCCTCTGAGGAGTGCTTTGTTGAGCAGCTTTTAGTGTCTTCTTCACTTAGTGACCTTTGAGTTCTGCATCATGCAGCTTTTGGGGTTCCCCATACCACATGTCCCCTGAGGAGTTCTTCATCGTGCAGCTTTTGGTGTTTTCTTCAGTGTGACCTGTGAGGAGGTTTGCATCGTCCAGCTTCTGGGGTTCTGTTCAGCACTTTTCCCCTGAGGAGAGCTTAATCGTGCAGCTTTTGGTGTTTTGTACACTACGACCCTGAGGAGAAGTTCATCATGCAGGTTTTCGGGTTGTGTTCACCAAGTTTTCCCTGAGGAGTTCTTCATCGTGCAGCTTTTGGTGTTTCTTCAGTGCAGCCTCTGAGGAGTGCTTTGCTGAGCAGCTTTGGTTGCTTTCTTCAGTGCGACTTGAGGAGTGCTTCTGCATCCAGCTTTTGGTGTTTCCTTCAGTGCCTTTCCTCTGAGGACATTTTCATCGTGCAGCTTTTGTGATTCTCCACACCACGTTTCAGCTGAGGATTGCTTCCTCATTGAGCTTTTCATGTTATCTTCAGTGTGGCTCTTGAAGAGTGCTGCTCAGTGGAGCTTTTTGTGTTTTCTTCACCGTGTGTCCTCTGAGGATTGCTTCATCGTGCAGCTTTTGGTGTTTTCTTCACTCCAGCCTCTGAGGAGTGCTTTGTTGAGCAGCTTTTAGTGCCTTCTTCACGTTGCGACCATTGAGTTCTGCATCATGCAGCTTTTGGGGTTCCCCATACCACATGTCCCCTGAGGAGTTCTTCATCGTGCAGCTTTTGGTGTTTTCTTCAGTGTGACCTGTGAGGAGTTCTGCATCGTCCAGCTTCTGGGGTTCTGTTGAGCACTTTTGCCCTGAGGAGAGCTTCATCGTGCAGCTATTTGTGTTTTCTTCACTACGAGCCTGAGGGGAAGTTCATCATGCAGGTTTTCGGGTTGTGTTCTCCAAGTTTTCCCTAGGATTGCTTCATCGTGCAGCTTTTGGGGTTTCTTCACTGCAGCCTCTGAGGAGTGCTTTGCTGAGCAGCTTTGGTTGCTTTCTTCAGTGCGACTTGAGGAGTGCTTCTGCATCCAGCTTTTGGTGTTTCCTTCACTGCCTTTCCTCTGAGGACATTTTCATCGTGCAGCTTTTGTGATTCTCCACACCACGTTTCAGCTGAGGATTGCTTCCTCATTGAGCTTTTCACGTTATCTGGAGTGTGGCTCTCGAAGAGTGCTGCTCAGTGGAGCTTTTGGTGTTTTTTTCGCCTTGTGGCCCCTGAGGATTGCTTCAGCATGCAGCTTTTGGTGTTTTCTTCACTGCGGCCCCGAGGATTGCTTCATCGTGCAGCTTTTGGTTTTTTCTTCCTTACGGCCCTGAGGAGGACTTCATTGTGCAGCGTTTGGTGTTTTCTTCACTGCGGGCCCAAGAATTGCTTCGTCGCGCAGCTTTTGGTGTTGTCTTCCTTACGGCTCTGAGGAGTTCTGCATTGTGCAGCTCTTGGGGTTCGCCTCACCACGTTTTCCTTCAGAGAGCTTCATTGTGCATTTTTTGGTATTGTTTTCAGCTTGTTGCCCGTGAGAAGTGCTTCATCCTCCAACAGGTGGTTTGTTTTTTTCTTGTTTCATGCCCCTGAGGATTGCGTCATTGTCCAACTTTAGGTGTTTTCTTCGCTGTGTCCCTAAAGATTGCCTCATCGTGCAGCTTTTGGTGTTTTCTTCTTTACGGCTCTGAGGAGTTCTGCATCGTGCAGCTCTTGGGGTTCTCCTCACCATGTTTTCCCTGGTGAGATGTTCATCATGCAACTTCTGGTATTGCCCCTGAGAAGTGCTTCGTCTTCCACAATTTGGTGTTTTATTTTGTTTTGTATTTATATTTTTTCCTTGTTCCAGGCCCTGAGGATTGCTTCATCATGCAGCTTTTGGTCTTTTCTTCTCTCTGGCCCTGAAGATTGCTTCATCGTGCAGCTTTTGGTGTTGTCTTCATTACGGACCTGTGGAGTTCTTCATCGTGCAGCTTTTGGTGTTTTCTTCATTACGGACCTGTGGAGTTCTTCATCGTGCAGCTTTTGGTGTTTTCTTCATTACGGACCTGTGGAGTTCTTCATCGTGCAGCTTTTGGTGTTTTCTTTTCTGCGGCCCTGAAGATTCCTTCATCGTGCAGCTTTTGGTGTTTCTTCACTGCAGCCTCTGAGAAGTGCTTTGTTGAGCAGCTTTTAGTGTCTTATTCACTTAGAGACCACTGAGTTCTGCATCATGCAGCTTTTGGGGTTCCCCATACCACATGTCCCCTGAGGAGTTCTTCATCATGCAGCTTTTGGTGTTTTCTTCACTACGATCCTGAGGAATAGTTCATCATGCAGGTGTTCGGGTTGTGTTCACCAAGTTTTCCCTGAGGAGTTCTTCATTGTGCAGCTTTTGGGGTTACTTCTCTACAGCCTCTGAGAAGTGCTTTGTTGAGCAGCTTTTAGTGTCTTCATCACTTTGCGACCATTGAGTTCTGCATCGTGCAGCTTTTGGGGTTCCCCATACCACATGTCCCCTGAGGAGTTCTTCATCGTGCAGCTTTTGGTGTTTTCTTCACTGTGATCTGTGAGGAGTTCTGCTTCGTCCAGCTTCTGGGGTTCTGTTTAGCACTTTTCCCCTCAGGAGAGCTTCATCGTGCAGCTATTTGTGTTTACTTCACTACGACCAGGGAGAGAAGTTCATCATGAAGGTTTTCGCATTGTGTTCACCAAGTTTTCCCTGAGGATTGCTTCATCGTGAAGCTTTTGGGGTTTATTCACTGCAGCCTCTGAGGAGTGCTTTGTTGAGCAGCTTTTAGTGCCTCCTTCAAGTTGCGACCATTGAGTTCTGCATCATGCAGCTTTTGGGGTTCCCCATACTACATGTCCCCTGAGGAGTTCTTCATCGTGCTGCTTTTGGTGTTTTCTTCATTACGGACCTGTGGAGCTCTTCATTGTGCAGCTTTTGTTGTTTTCTTCTCTGCAGCCCTGAGGAGTTCTTGATGACGCACCTTTTGTTCTTTTTTTCACTGCTGCCTCTGAGGAGTGCTTTGCTGAGCAGCTTTTAGTGTGTACTTCACTTTGCGACCTTTGAGTTCTGCATCATGCAGCTTTTGGGGTTCCCCATACCACATGTCCCCTGAGGATTGCTTCATTCGTCAGCTTTTGGTGTTTTCTTCATTACGGACCTGTGGAGTTCTTCATTGTTCAGCTTTTGGTGTTTTCTTCTCTGCGGCCCTGAAGATTCCTTCATCGTGCAGCTTTTGGGGTTTCTTCACTGCAGCCTCTGAGGAGTGCTTTGCTGAGCAGCTTTGGTTGCTTTCTTCAGTGTGACTTGAGGAGTGCTTCTGCATCCAGCTTTTGGTGTTTCCTTCAGTGCCTTTCCTCTGAGGACATTTTCATCGTGCAGCTTTTGTGGTTCTCCACACCACGTTTCAGCTGAGGATTGCTTCCTCACTGAGCTTTTCATGTTATCTCCAGTGTGGCTCTTGAAGAATGCTTCTCAGTGCAGCTTTTGGTGTTGTCTTCCTTACGGCCCTGAGGAGTTCTTCATTGTGCAGCGTTTGGTGTTTTCTTCACCGCGGCCCTGAAGATTGCTTCATCGCGCAGCTTTTCGTATTGTCTTCCTTACGGCCCTCAGGAGTTCTTCATTGTGCAGCTTTTGTTGTTTTCTTCACTGCAGCCCTGAGGATTGCTTCTTCGTGCAGCTTTTGGTGTTGTCTTCCTTACGGCTCTGAGGAGTTCTGCATTCTGCAGCTCTTGGGGTTCTCTTCAACTTGTTTTCCCTGGTGAGATATTCATCATGCAACTTCTGGTATTGCCCTTGAGATGTGCTTCGTCTTCCAAAATTTGGTGTTGTATTTTGTTTTGTATTTATATTTTTTCCTTGTTCCAAACCCTGAGGATTACTTCATCGTGCAGCTTTTGGTGTTTTATTCTCTGTGGCCCTGAAGATTGCTTCATCGTGCAGCTTCTGGTGTTTTCTTCATTATGGCCCTAAGGAGTTCTCCATTGTGCAGCTTTTGTTGTTTCTTCACTGCCGTCTCTGAGGAGTGCTTTGTTGAGCAGTTTTAGTTTCTTCAGTTTGCGACCATTTTGTTCTGCATCATGCAGCTTTTGGGGTTCCCCATACCACATGTCCCCTGAGGAGTTCTTCATCGTGCAGCGTTTGGCATTTTCTTCTCTGCGGCCCTGAGGAGTTCTTCATTGTGCAGCTTTTGCTGTTTCTTCACTGCCGTCTCTGAGGAGTGCTTTGTTGCGCAGCTTTTAGTGCCTTCTTCACGTTGCAACGATTGAGTTCTGCATTTCGCAGGTTTTGCGGATCCCCATACCACATGTCCCCTGAGGAGTTCTTCATCGTGCAGCTTTTGGTGTTTTCTTCTCTGCGGACCTGTGGAGTACTTCATCGTGCAGCTTTTGTTGTTTCTTCACTGCAGCCTCTGAGGAGTGCTTTGCAGAGCAGCTTTGGTAGCTTTCTTCAGTGCGACTTGAGGAGTGCTTCTGCATCCAGCTTTTGGTGTTTCCTTCAGTGCCTCTCCTCGGAGGACATTTTCATCGTGCAGCTTTTGTGGTTCTCCACACCACGTTTCAGCTAAGGATTGTTTCCTCATTGAGCTTTTCATGTTATCTTCAGTGTGGCTCTTGAAGAGTGCTGCTCAGTGGAGCTTTTGGTGTTTCCTTCGCTTTGTGGCCCCTGAGGATTGCTTCAGCGTGCAGCTTTTGGTGTTTTCTTCACCAAGTTTTCCCTGAGGATTGCTTCATCGTGCAGCTTTTCTTGTTTTCTTCACTACGGCCCCGAGGATTGCTTCATCGTGCACCTTTTGGTGTTGTCTTCCTTACGGCTCTGAGGAGTTCTGCATCGTGCAGCTCTTGGCGTTCTCCTCACCATGTTTTCCCTAGTGAGATGTTCATCATGCAACTTCTGGTATTGCCCCTGAGAAATGCTTCATCTTCCCAAATTTGGTGTTTTATTTCGTTTTGTATTTATATTTTTTCCGTGTTCCAGGCCTTGTGGATTGCTTCATCGTGCAGCTTTTGGTGTTTTCTTCATTACGGCCCTGAGGAGTTCTTCATTGTGCAGCTTTTGTTGTTTCTTCACTGGATCCTCTGAGGAGTGCTTTGTTGAGCAGCTTTTAGTGCCTTCTTCACGTTGCGACCATTGAGTTCTGCATCATGCAGCTTTTGGGGTTCCCCATACCACATGTCCCGTGAGAAGTTCTTCACCGTGCAGCTTTTGGTGTTGTCTTCCTTACGGCCCTGAGGAGTTCTTCATTGTGCTGCTTTTGGTGTTTTCCTCATTACGGACCTGTGGAGTTCTTCATTGTGCAGCTTTTGGTGTTTTCTTCTCTGCAGCCCTGAGGAGTTCTTGATGACACACCTTTTGTGGTTTTTTCACTGCTGCCTCTGAGGAGTGCTTTTTGAGCAGCTTTTAGTGTGTACTTCACTTTGCGACCTTTGAGTTCTGCATCATGCAGCTTTTGGGGTTCCCCATACCACATGTCCCCTGAGGATTGCTTCATTCGTCAGCTTTTGGTGTTTTCTTCATTACGGACCTGTGGAGTTCTTCATTGTTCAGCTTTTGGTGTTTTCTTCTCTGCGGCCCTGAAGATTTCTTTATCGTGCAGCTTTTGTTGTTTCTTTACTGCAGCCTCTGAGGAGTGCTTTGTTGAGCAGCTTTGGTTTCTTTCTTCAGTGCGACTTGAGGAGTGCTTCTGCATCCAGCTTTTGGTGTTTCCTTCAGTGCCTCTCCTCTGAGGACATTTTCATCGTGCAGCTTTTGTGGTTCTCCAGACCATCTTTCATCTAAGGATTGCTTCCCTATTAAGGTTTTCATATTATCTTCAGTGTGGCTATTGAAGCGTGCTGCGCAGTGGAGCTTTTTGTGTTTTCTTTACCTTGTGGCCCCGGAGGATTGCTTCTTGGTGCAACTTTTGGTGTTTTCTTTCTTACTGCCCTGAGGAGTTCTTCACTGTGCAGCTTTTGTTGTTTTCTTCACCGCGGTCCTGAGGATTGCTTCATCGCGCAGCTTTTGGTGGTTTCTTCTTTACGGCTCTGAGGAGTTCTGCATCGTGCAGCTCTTGGGGTTCTCCTCATGATGTTTTCCCTGGTGAGGTGTTCATCATGCAACTTCTGGTATTGCCCCTGAGAAGTGCTTCGTCTTCCAAAATTTGGTGTTTTATTTTGTTTTGTATTTATATTTTTTCCTTGTTCCAGGCCCTGAGGATTGCTTCATCATGCAGCTTTTGGTGTTTTCTTCCCTGCGGCCCTGAAGATTCCTTCATCGTGCAGCTTTTGTTGTTTCTTCACTGGATCCTCTGAGGAGTGCTTTGTTGAGCAGCTTTTAGTGCCTTCTTCACTTTGCTACCATTGAGTTCTGCATCATGCAGCTTTTGCGGTTCCCCATACCACATGTCCCCTGAGGAGAGCTTCATCGTGCAGGTTTTCGGGTTGGATGTTAGGGATGGAGGAGGGGCTTGGGCTTAATGAAGCGGACAGAGGGACTTCGTAGTGAGAATGTGCCAGCCCCAGCATAGGTATGAGTTCAGGTTGGTGGGGATTGCTGCTCAGTGATCACATCTTCCTGCCACTTGTAGGGCCATGGAAACAAGAGCAGAGATCTCCTTGATTTCCTTCTGTTGCACCTGCCTGTATCTGTTGAAGAGCTGAGTTACTTTACCAGCTTTCTGCTCTTGTTTGCCCTGGGTATGTAGAAACAAGTACGCTTCTAGTTCCTGGAAATGGAAGCTCCATATTTTGGACATGTCCTCCCAGTGACATTGTCCCTCTTGTGGTCAGGTAACCTCTTGTGAACAGTCATTCCCCTTGCTGATGGATCAGTGTTGTTGCATCGCGTGGAGCCCCAAACGTCAGTCCTGGGTTGCTGCTGTTTCCTGGGGAGCCCGCCCAGTTTCCCTGCACATTCCTTGTGACTAAGAGCACAGTCTGTGTGCCTGCCAGGTGCAGACCTGTCATCTCTTCTATTTGCCTGGGGCAAAGGTAGTCCTTTTTCCCTCTTGGCCCAGCTGGGAAATGCTGAAGAGAGCATGGGCAACCCAAAAGGCTTCAGGAACTCCCCCTTCCTCTGAGGCAGCCCTCCATCAGGGTGGAGAATGCTCTCCTGGACAATGCAGTCCATTTGTGGTGGCTGGCTGGAGGAGCTGACCCCAGAGTGTGGCCCTTGCTTCCTCTTTCCCTCCATGTAATCCTGAATCTCCAGCTTGGATGTTTTGGGTGCCCTCAGGCCATGCAGGCACTGATTCTGTATGGCGAGCCCACTTGCTTTCCCCATGCTTCTGCTGGTGCCAATGGAAGAGCGTGATTTTTGGTTTGTCACAGTCATGCCATGATCAGCCTTTCTTGGGATGGTAGGTGGTCCTGCTGCTGGTCCTGCTGCCACTTTGGCCATGCCAGGAACAGCTGAAGAGGCCATGGACAAGCCATGAGGCCACAGCAATTCCTTTTCTCTGTGTGCCTGCCCCTCATCCTTCCGAAAGAAGCTGTGGCGGTTGGTCTTCTCAGGGCTGAAAAGGGCTGTTTCTGTCTCATCCAGTACAGGAGGCCGCTGTTTAAACCCAGGACGAGGGATAACGGACACAAACGGAAGCACAGCAGGTCCTGGCTGAATATGAGAGGGCATTTCTTTACTGTGAGGGTGACAGAGCACTTGAACAGGTTGCCCAGAGAGGTTGTGGAGTCTCCTTCTCTGGAGATATTCTAAAAAACGCGCCTGGATGCCATCCTGCGCAATGTGCTCTGGGTGACCCTGCTGGGCAGGGGGTTTTGAATTGGATGATCTTCAGGGGTCCCTTCCAACCTCAGCCATTCGGTGATTCTGTGACCACCGTCTCAGTGAAGAACTGGTCCCAACCACCCAGCCTCACCCTCCCCTGTCACAGCTCCGTGCCCTTCCCTCGGTCCTGTTGCTGTCCTCTGGCAGCTCAGCGCCTGCCCCTCTGCTCCCCTTTGTGAGGAAGCTGCAGGCCGCCATGAGGCCTCCTCTCAGCCTCCTCTCAGCTGGGAAGGAGCTCTTTATTACTTTTGGTCCCACTTGATGGCAGAATTGTCAGCACAACCGCTTGACTTTTGCTAAAATGAGCAGTTAACGAAGGGCTTTATTAAGGGCCGGTGTCATGGGGCAGTAATGCCATATCCGCAGGCCTGGCGGGACCGACCCACGCACTCAGGCAGCCCCTTCTTGCTGCTTCCTTTCCAAAGCCTGCACTTCAGGCAAGACTGCAGATTTTCCTCACTCTGCAGTCTGGCTTTGTACACTAGAGTTGCTCTTCTCCTTTTAAAGTTCTCTTTCACTCTGCTCTTTCTCTCTTGGCATTTTTCATCAGCTTTACCTCTTGCTGAGTGATGGCTTGCTACAGTTTTATGCACGTAATCGTAGCACAGTCAGGAGGAGGGGCTTGGGCTTGATGAAGTGGACACAGGGACTTCGTGGTGGTAAGGTGCCAGCCCCAGCATAGGGATGAGTTCAGGCTGGTGGGGATTGCTGCTCAGTGATCACATCTTCCTGCCACTTGTAGGGCCATGGAAACAAGAGCAGAGATCTCCTTGATTTCCTTCTGTTGCACCTGCCTGTATCTGTTGAAGAGCTGAGTTACTTTACCAGCTTTCTGCTCTTGTTTGCCCTGGGTATGTAGAAACAAGTACGCTTCTAGTTCCTGGAAATGGAAGCTCCATATTTTGGCAAAACTGATTATGTTTTATTATGAACCACAGGAATGTCTTGAAAGATTTTTTGTATTTCTAGCTCTCTAGCCAGTGTAGCAGGAGCAATGGCAGGACTATGCGTAAAATCCTGCGGCAAGCACGTAAATGCATATTGTAGTCCCTGCCAGGTACAAGCAGATCCCTCCCTATCTGTCTCCAGTGTTGGAATCATAAAAAACACATCCTACGTGTCTACTGTGGCCATCCGTGGAAAGGCCTGTTCATTAGAAAAATAGACTTTATCAGTACAACTGGGAATAGACAAAGTAACCAGTGCAGTGGCAGCATTCAGGGCTGTGTAATCTGTGGGTCGCCACGTGCCCTTTTGTGGGAATGAAAGTTGTGGTTTTGCAGGGGAAAATGCCACTAACCTTGCATATTCAAAAGTGATTGTGCAGGCGAAGCGGTGGTATAACAGTGCCGAGTGTTAAGAAGATAGGGGGATAGTGGAGGGTCCCACTGACTACTCAAGACAGAAGAAGTCCCTCTAGTCACAAGAGAAGAAGGGGAAAGAAGAAAGAAGAACAAAAAAACACCACCAACAAAAAAAGGAGACCTTAAAAGTCGGTCAAATAAAATTGTACATATATGGTATAGTAATAAGCGTCAAGTAGGTTGTAAACCTGTAGTACTCAGCCAATGAGGAAACAGGAGAGGAAACAATCATTGGGTAATAGGGGGATATATGGTTATGATACACCTCTGCTGTGCGCTCTTGCTTGTAGGGTGCCACCACTGCAATCACCAATAAAAATGCTAGTTCAGTGAGATCCTCGCCTGAGCCTGTGTTATTGGCTGCAGGTTGTTTCTCATTCTTTGGAGTCTCAATGGTCAACGCAGGGGAACAGTAGCTTTTAACAGACCATTATGTTTCTCAACCTTTCTGGAGGCTTCTGGATGATATGGGCTGTGAGACATCCATTCAGTGCAGTTTCTTGGTCCAGGAGCTCAGAAGAGTATTTTGGGAATGATTCCCATTCTCTGACTCTGTTCTCTCAGGGCTGTCACGATGCCGTACAACTTGCTTTAAAAGGCCCAAGATAGTGTTTTGGGCAGCGGTGTGATTTACTTGGTATGTTTCAAGCGACCTGCTAGTTGCTTTCACTATGGTGAGTCTGTAGTGCTTGCCTTGGAGGGTCACGGTAGCAGTCCAATATAGACAATCTGCCAGGCCTCACCCTAACAAAAACCTAGCCAGTGCCCTCTAGTCCAGGGAGACTACTCGTGTAGCTCACTTGATTGCTGCACTTGTTTCACATGTTGGGGGGGATCTGTGTGATGGCCTCAATGGTCAGGTCCACTCCTTGATCAAGAGCCTACCTGTATGTGCCATCTCTCCCTAGATGTCTGGATGTTTCGTTGGCCCATCGAGCCAACAGCTCATCCTTAAATTCCCAGTCCAGGTCTACGTGAGACACATTTTTGCAGGCTGCTTTACCTGGTTCCCATGTTCTTTAGTGGTGTGCTTCTTGGACATGTATCTAAATGCTGTAATTTTACATCAGCGTTTTTTGTCTGGGCAGCACGTCTTGCCACGATGCAGCAACCCAGACTGCTTCATATCTGTGCTGCCAATTGGTTTGCTTCCACAACGGTAGACAGACCCCCAGGGCATCCACTACCACCCATGAGTCAGCAGACCAGGCTGCACAGGTCCCTTCCAACCACAGCCATTCTTTGATTCTGTGATTCCTGAGGAGCAATGGCAGTGTTCAAGGCTGGATAATCTCCCGAGAGTCGCCACTGGCCATTTGGAGTCTTTACTGGCGCCAGAGGAGAACTGCAGGGGTGATGAGACTTGACAGTGCTTCCCCATTCCTCTAGCTCTTCTACCAGTTTGCTAAAAGGAGGGGTTGTGGTTTAACCCAGCAGACAGCTAAGCACCACGCAGCCATTTGCTCACTCCTCAACAGTGGGATTGGGGAGAGAACCAGAAAAAAGGTAAAACTCATGGGTTGAGATAATGACAATTTAATAGTAAAAGAAAAGGAAGGGATGATAACAGTAGTAAAAATAGAATATACAAAGTAACTGACGCAAAACACAATTGCTTACCACCTGCTGACCAATGCCCAGCCTGTCCCCAGACAGTGGCAGCACACCCTGGCCAACTCACCCGGTTTTATTCTTCAGCCTGACGCCATATAGTATGAGACATCCCTTGGCCTGTTAGGGTCAGCTGTCCTGGTTCTGTCCCCTCCCAGCTCCTTGTGCACCCCCGGTCTCCTCGATGGCAGGGCAGCGTGAGGAGCTGAAACGTCCTTGGCTCCATGTAAGCACTGCTACGCAATAATTAAAATATCCGTCTGTTATCAGCATTCTTCTCTTCCTAAATCCAGAACACAGTACATTACTGCATACTAGGAAGAAAACGCTATCTCAGCTGAAACCAGGAAAGGACAGATGGCATCAGAAGGGAACCTGTAGTGTGGCAGACTAAGCAGCTTGTGGTGGGGGACAGGAGCAGCTGTCGGACACAGCTGGAGCTGGGAAGTGGCCTCTGACCCCAGCCCCGAGTGAACAGACTGGGGGAGCCGTCCTGATCCCCCACCTCCCCACAAATGCAGCACAGGGGCACCGGCCTGCTTCAACGTGGGCTGGGGGCTGTGACCTCACAGCCATGACCCTAGAAAGCACCGGCCACCACCCCACATCTGCCAGTGCGGTCGTACCTGGCTGTGAGCAATGGTCGACAGCAGGTTTCTCCTCATCCCCAGCCTCATGCTTCTGCTGGCTGGGATCTCCCTGCTCTCCAGGGGTCGACGCCAACAGGTACAGGGGGCTGGAGGGTGGGGGAATTCAGGGCTGGGGGACTGGGGGCCAGGAGATGTTGGAAGGGGTCCCGTGGGTCCCTCCCCAGGTTGGTCACAGTGCCGTGCTTCTGTGCCCACAGGGTGACGGCCGACTCCGGCGAAGTTGTGGACGGCGGCAGCGGCAACCACCGGTACCGAAGCCAGGTGAGTCCCCCGTGGGTGAGCCTCAGCACCGAGCAGCCCATCCCTATGGGGCTGCGGTGGCCCTGGTGCCTCTCTCCCACTGCAGCTCAGACTCCCTCCCTGTTTTGCTAGGCGGCAAGAGGTATAACCGCTCAATTAGCCTGGACCACATTGTACATGAGACCGTTATTCACCCAGATGGGGGGCTGCCTCACAGACGGGTGCAGCTCACTCGCCCTCACAATTTGCCGATTGCCCCCCCAGCTGTTCCTGATATGGCTAAAGCGGCTCCAGGACAAGCAGCAGGACAAGAAGCAATGCCAAGGAAGGATGATCGTGGCATCTCTGGAAGAGAAGACCAATTCCTCTCTCCTATCAACACCAGCGAAAGTGTGGAAAAAACATGTGGGCTCTCTAGAAAGAATGAGCAACCACATGGCCTGACGGCCTTCAAACTTTCAATAACCGAGATTCAGTATCATAGGGCAGGAAACAGGGATGAAGAGCTGCGCTCTGAGGTCAGCTCCTACAGACAGCAACCACAAACGGGCTGCATTGTCCGTGAGAGCATTCTCCGCCCTGACGGAGGGCTGCCTGACAGGAGCGGATTGTTACTGTGGCCTCCTGTAGAACCCAGGGCAGAACCAGCTCTATTCAGCCAGGAGAACAACATCCGCAAGAGCTTCTTCCAGAAAGATGCGGGGCAGGCAAGCAGAGAAGAGGAATTCCTGCGGCCCCATGGATTGTCCATGGCCTCTTCAGCTGTTCCTGGCATGGACAAAGTGGCTGCAGGACCAGCAGCAGGACCACCTACAATCCGGAGAAAGGCTGATCATGGCATGACTGTGAGAGACCACAAATTACAGTCTTCCATTGGCGCCGACAGAAGCATGGGGAAACCAAGTGGGCTCTCCACACAGAACCAGTGTCCGAGAGCCTGAGTGTGCCCATGCCTTCCATGAAGGAGATTCAGGCTTACAAGAAAGGAAAGAGGAAGCAAGGGCCACACTCTGGGGTCAGCTCCTCCAGCCAGCCACCACAAATGGACTGCATTGTCCAGGAGAGCATTCTCCGCCCTGATGGAGGGCTGCCTCAGAGGAAGGGGGAGTTCCTGAAGCCTTTTGGGTTGCCCATGCTCTCTTCAGCATTTCCCAGCTTTGCCAAGAGAGAAAAAGGACTATCTTTGCCCCAGACAAATAGAAGAGATGGCAGGTCTGCACCTGGCAGGCACACAGACTGTGCTCTTAGTCCCAAGGAATGCACAGGGAAACTGGGCGGGCTCCCCATGAAACAGCAGCAACCCAGGACTGATATTTGGAGCTCTACACGAGGCAAAAATATTGTTCCATCATCAAGTGGGGTGATTGTTCATGAGAGGTTGCTTGAACCACAAGAGGGGCGACGCCACTGGGAGGACACGTCCAAGGGGCGATGTCCACAGGTTGACCTGTCCCAGCCACCTCCTGGTCTATCCAGGGCCCCTCCAGTGCTTCCCAGCCCGGCCAACACAATTATGCACAAAGACCAGGGCTGCCAAACTGACTATGTTATCATCCTGGATCCGCTTGTGACTGATGACACCAAGCTAAGTGCGTGTGTCGATCTGCTCGAGGGCAGGAAGGCTCTGCAGGAGGATCTGGACAGGCTGGACAGATGGGCTGAGGTCAACTGTATGAAGTTCAACAAGGCCAAGTGCCGGGTCCTGCCCCTGGGGCGCAACAACCCCAAGCAGAGCTACAGGCTGGGAGATGAGTGGCTGGAAAGCTGCCTGGCCGAGAAGGACCTGGGAGTACTGGTTGATAGTCGGCTGAAAATGAGCCAGCAGTGTGCTCAGGTGGCCAAGAAGGCCAACAGCATGCTGCCCTGTATAAGAAGCAGTGTGGCCAGCAGGTCTAGGGAGGTGATTGTCCCCCTGTACTCGGCTCTGGTGAGGCCGCACCTTGAGTACTGTGTCCAGTTTTGGGCCCCTCGCTACAGGAAGGACATGGACGTGCTCGAGCGAGTCCAGAGAAGGGTGACCAAGCTGGTGAGGGGTCTGGAGAACAAGTCTTACGAGGAGCGGCTGAGGGAGCTGGGCTTGTTCAGCCTGGAGAAGAGGAGGCTCAGGGGCGACCTTATCGCTCTCTACAGTTACCTTAAAGGAGGCTGTAAAGAGGTGGGTGTTGGTCTGTTCTCCTATGTGCCTGGTGACAGGACGAGGGGGAATGGGCGAAAGTTGCGACAGGGGATTTTTAGGTTAGATGTTAGGAAGTACTTCTTTACTGAAAGGGTTATTAAGCATTGGAACGGGCTGCCCAGGGAGGTGGTGGAGTCACCATCCCTGGAGGTCTTTAAAAGACGTTTAGATGTAGAGCTTAGCGATATGGTTTAGTGGAGGACTTAGTGTTAGGTCGGAGGTTGGACTCGATGATCTTGAGGACTCTTCCAACCTAGAAATCTGTGATAGTGTGATGTCAGGAATGGGAAACACACCCACACTGCAGCACCTCTCAGGATCAAGAAGCTGCAGCTGAAGGAAGAGCACCGCAGCAAGCTCAGTGAGCACATAACAAAGAAGTGCCGGGAAGTACAGCTGCAACGCTTCCCTGGGCCAGTGCAGAGGTCCATTGATATGAATCATCAAGCACTGCCCAAAAATACCTGTGCTGGGGCTGGCACCTTCTCACCACGATGTCCCTGTGTCCGCTTCATCAAGCCCCTCCTCCATCCGGACCAGGTCAAGCAGAGGAGGCTTGGGGCATCCATTGCCTGCCCAGCGGCCTCGAGGACACCACGCTCCCGCCCCGTGCCTGTCTTTTTCCACAGCCCTGAGGCCACGTTTATGCCTGAGGAGCAGCGTGAGGCCCTGGAGCTGCACATTCGTGCCAAGAAGCTGCAGATCCTTGAGAGACGTCTGGGCACGAAGCGTCCATCCCAGTCAGCTGTGCCCCAGGAGGAGGGTGGCAGGGCAGCCCTAAGGACCAGCGCCCTGCCCAGCATGCCCTGCAAAGCTACAAAGACATCGAGCACCTCCCGGATCCAGGGATCCCACCAGCCAGACTCCGCTGAGGCGGTGCGCAGGAGCAAGAGGCAGAACCTGCGGGCACCGGACACTGCCCTGCAGGGCAAGGCCCACAGTCGCAGGCTGCAAGTGCGGAAAGGTGTGAGAGAGGACCAGGGTCCAGGCAGCTCACTCCTCCGGTCCAAATAAATCCTCTTCCTAGCCCCAGGGTGGGAATCGTGCCCTGTTTGTGAAGCGCCAGCAGACTTCGCGGTGGGCTGTGCCTGCAGGCTGGAGGGGGGAAGGCAGGGAAGGGGTGTCCCAGGGCAGCGGGCTTGCGCATTAGTCCAGTGTGAATTCACCCATTCCTCTCTTAATTCAGGGGTATTCTAACTGACACCTTCTCAAACTCCTGACTTGCAATTCCCAACTGGTAGCTCACAACTCATGACTTGTTTCGTGCATCCATGGACAAAATAGTTGTCTACCCAAGGCTGAGAGAGCACTTCCTTCCTCCTCTGTCACACTGCACTGGGCACCCCTTGTGCCAGCCTGGGAAGCAGCAAAGCTTCAGCAGTCCAGCTGCCGTTGGGTTCACTTCTAAAGCTTTTGGGGTGTAGTGGGTTTATGTGGCAAGTTTTTGGTAGCAGGGGGCCATAGGGGTGGCTTCTAGATCCTTCTCACAGAAGCCACCCCTATGGCCTCCTGCTACCAAAACCTTGCCACGTAAACCCACTACATGGGGGAAGCTCCATAAGAAGAAGAACATGCCAGAGAGAGAGCAAGAAACAATTCTAGAAGGTAATAGGGCATGTAACCCTCATCTAACAGTTGACCTGTGCAGCTAGGACATCAGAATAGCTTCTTAGCATCAAAAGTGCAGCCCCACATGTTAGCCAGTGCCCATGTGTGTAGGGTTCACTTCCCATGCCCTACTCAAATTGATCCTCTAAAGCAGCGGATGCTACATGCACTGAGGATGATGAATAGTCAGGAGATACCCGGCTCGATCGCGGTTCTCCTGATCCTCCTGACAGTGATGATTCAGATGATCTGGGCAAAGGCAATGCCATGGAGCTGGCTGCTCCTGTGAAAGGCATTGAGCAAACCCAGATGCACCCCCTCAGACTCCCGCGAGAGGCTTGGCCTCCTTGGCGTTAACTCATCTCCAGGTATAATTGACGGACCGTGTGTGGGAAAAAGGGGCACATCAGGATACCCCTGTGAGAAGCAATCTCTAGAAAGTAACACGGGCTCAGGTGAGGATCTCAATGAACTAGCTTTTTATTCATGATTGCAGTGCCGGGCATCCTGCAAGCAGGAGCGTGCAGCACAGGTGTACCATAACCTTGTATCGCCTATTACCCGATGCTTGATTCCTCCCGTTTCCTCACTGGCTGAGTACTACAGGTTCAGGACGTACCTGACGCTTGTTCCTATACCATATATGTACAACTTTATGTGACCAACCTTTAATTTCTCCTTTTCCCTCCTTTTTTCTTCTCTTGTGACTGGAGGGGCTAGTGACTTTTTGCTTTTGCTGAATCCACAACTGCTTGTGTTGTTTTTCTTAGCCATCCTCCTTGTTTTGGGAGAGTGGGACCTTCCAATGTCCCTTTATCTGCTTAGCATACTCCCCACTGTTATGCCACTGTTACGCCTGCACGATCGCTTTTAAATATGCAAAGGCCCCAAACCTGCAGCTCACACAGCAGGGCAGGAGTTGGGGCCTCAGTGCATCTGGAGCTGCAAGGGAGCCAGAATGCTGCCCAAGGCAGGGGCACTGCCTGCAGGTGAAGATGGCAACTGAACCTGCCCAGACTGAGGTTCAGGATCACAAGGCAGGAAACGGAGCTGAAATGATGTGCACAGGGGGCTGCTCCTCCAGCCAGCCGCCAGCGCTGGGCAGCATGGTGCATGAGAGCCACCAGATGGGGTATGTCCCACCATCCAGCCAGCAGCAACAGGGATGATCCTTCATGAGAGTCTTCTTGACCAGACAAGGGGCGATGTCGGTGGAAGGACCTGTCCCAGCAGACTCTTGGATTGTCCACGGCCCTCCCTGTGCTTCCCAGCCCAGCCAACACAGTACTGCAAAAAGACCGGGGCTGCAGAACTGACTTTGTCATCATCCTGGCCCTTGCCACAAGGTACATGTGCTCATGGCACTTGCACCAAGCCTGTGGCACCCAGGGTGCCGGAGCGGTACCAACCAGCAACAGCACCCGCTCCATCTGGGGAGTGGAGGGGAAGGTGCTGATCTCTGCTCTTTTGGGAGAGCAACGGGACCTGAGGGAACAGCACGGAGCTGTGACAGGGGAGGGTCAGGCTGGGTGTTAGGAAAAGGTTCTTCACCAAACAGGATGGTTGGGCACTGGAACACAGTCCTCGAGGTACACGGTCACAGCACCAAGCCTGTCAGAGTTCATGCAGTGTTTAGACAATGCTCTCAGACATCGGGTTTGGTTTTTTGGTCCTCTGTGGCCTCTTTTGTTTTTGTGTTTCTTTAGTGTTTTTTTCCCTTCTTATGACTAGAGGGACTTCTTCTGTCTTGACTAGACAGTGGGACCTTCCACTGTCCCCCTGTCTTCTTAACATACTCGGCACTGTTATACCACCACTTCGCCTGCACAATCACTTTTGAATATGCAAGGTTAGTGGCATTTTCCCCTGCAAAACCACAACTTTCATTCCCACAAAAGGGCAAAATCTGTGGCGACCCACAGATTACACAGCCCTGAATGCTGCCACTGCACTGGTTACTTTGTCTATTCCCAGTTGTACTGATAAAGTCTATTTTTCTAATGAACAGGCCTTTCCACGGATGGCCACAGTAGACACGTAGGATGTGTTTTTTATGATTCCAACACTGGAGACAGATAGGGAGGGATCTGCTTGTACCTGGCAGGGACTACAATATGCATTTACGTGCTTGCCGCAGGATTTTACGCATACTCCTGCCATTGGTCCTGCTACACTGGCTAGAGAGCTAGAAATACAAAAATTCTTCCAAGACGTTCCTGTGGTTCATAATAAAATATAATCAATTTTGCCAAAATATGGAGCTTCCATTTCCAGGAACTAGAAGCGTACTTGTTTCTACATACCCAGGGCAAACAAGAGCAGAAAGCTGGTAAAGTAACTCAGCTCTTCAACAGATACAGGCAGGTGCAACAGAAGGAAATCAGGGAACCGCAGGGAAGAAAACACCAAAAGCTGCATGATGAAGCAATCCTCAGGGCCTGGAACAAGGAAAAAATATAAATACAAAACAAAATAAAACACCAAATTTTGGAAGACGAAGCACTTCTCAGGGGCAATACCAGAAGTTGCATGATGAACATCTCACCAGGGAAAACGTGGTGAGGAGAACCCCAAGAGCTGCACAATGCAGAACTCCTCAGAGTCGTAAGGAAGACAAGACCAAAAGCTGCGCGATGAAGCGATCCTCAAGGCCGCAGTGAAGAAAACAACAAAAGCTGCACAGTGAAGAACTCCTCAGGGCAGTAAGAAAGAAAACACCAAAAGTTGCACCAAGAAGCAATCCTCCGGGGCCACAAGGTGAAGAAAACACAAAAAGCTCCACTGCGCAGCACTCTTCAAGACCCATACTGAAGATAACATGAAAGCTCAATGAGGAAGCAATCCTCAGCTGAAACGTGCTGTGGAGAACCACAAAAGCTGCACAATGAAAATGTCCTCAGAGGAAAGGCACTGAAGGAAACACCAAAAGCTGGATGCAGAAGCACTCCTCAAGTCGCTCTGAAGAAAGCAACCAAAGCTGCTCAGCAAAGCACTCCTCAGAGGCTGCAGTGAAGAAACCCCAAAAGCTGCACGATGAAGCGATCCTCAGGGAAAACATGGTGAACACAACCCGAAAACCTGCATGATGAACTTCTCCTCTGGGTGGTAGTGAAGAAAACACAAATAGCTGCACGATGAAGCTCTCCTCAGGGGAAAAGTGCTGAACAGAAGCCAGAAGCTGGACGATGCAGAACTCCTCACAGGTCACACTGAAGAAAACACCAAAAGCTGCACGATGAAGCAATCCTCAGGGAAAACTTGGTGAACACAACCCGAAAACCTGCATGATGAACTTCTCCTCATGGTCGTAGTGAAGAAAACACAAATAGCTGCACGATGAAGCTCTCCTCAGGGGAAAAGTGCTGAACAGAACCCCAGAAGCTGGACGAAGCAGAACTCCTCACAGGTCACACTGAAGAAAACACCAAAAGCTGCACGATGAAGAATTCCTCAGGGGACATGTGGTATGGAGAACCCCAAAAGCTGCATGATGCAGAACTCAATGGTGGCAAAGTCAAGAAGGCACTAAAAGCTGCTCAACAAAGCACTCCTCAGAGGCTGCAGTGAAGAAACAACAAAAGCTGCACAATGAAGTACCCCTCAGGGCTGCAGTGAAGAAAACACCAAAAGCTGCACGAGGAAGCAATCTTCAGGGCCGCAGAGAATAAAACACCAAAAGCTGCACGATGAAGCAATCCTCAGGGCCTGGAACAAGGAAAAAATATAAATACAAAACAAAATAAAACACCAAATTGTGGAAGACGAAGCACTTCTCAGGTGCAATACCAGAAGTTGCATGAAGAACATCTCACCAGGGAAAACATGGTGAGGAGAACCCCAAGCGCTGCACGATGCAGAACTCCTCAGAGCCATAATGAAGAAAACACCAAAAGCTGCACGATGAAGCAATCTTCAGGGACACAGCGAAGAAAAAACCTAAAGTTGGACAATGACGCAATCCTCAGGGGCCTAAAACAAGAAAAAAACACACCACATGTTGGAGGAAGAAGCACTTCTCACGGGCAACAAGCTGAAAACAATACCAAAAAATGCACAATGACGCTCTCTCAAGGAAAACGTGGTGAGGAGAACCCCAAGAGCTGCACAATGCAGAACTCCTCAGGGCCGTAAGGAAGACAACACCAAAAGCTGCGCGGTGAAGCAATCCTCAGGGCCGCAGTGAAGAAAACACCAAAAGCTGCATGCTAAAGCAATCCTCAGGGGCCACATGGTGAAGGAAACACCAAAAGCTCCACTAAGCAGCACTCTTCAAGAGCCACGCTGAAGATAACATGAAAAGCTCAATGAGAAAGCAATCCTCAGCTGAAACGTGGTGTGGAGAACCCCAAAAGCTGCACGATGAAAATGTCCTCCGAGGAAGGGAACTGAAGGAAACACCAAAAGCTGGATGCAGAAGCACTCCTCAAGTCGCACTGAAGAAAGCAACCAAAGCTGCTCAGCAAAGCACTCCTCAGAGGCTGCAGTGAAAAAAACCGAAAAGCTGCACAATGAAGCAATCCTCAGGGCCGCAGAGAAGAAAGCACCAAATCTGCACGATGAAGAACTCCTCAGGGACATGTGGTATGGGGAACCCCAAAAGCTGCATGATGCAGAACTCAATGGTCTCAAAGTGAAGAAGTACTAAAAGCTGCTCAACAAAGCACTCCTTAGAGGCTGCAGTGAAGAAACAACAAAAGCTGCAAAACGAAGAACTCCTCAGAGCCGTAAGGAAGACAACACCAAAAGCTGCGCGATGAAGGCTTCACACTAACCAGCCTAACTAGCACTAATGCGCCTAACTAGCTTGGCTTCCTTCTACGACAGAGTGGCAGTGGACAGGGGAAGAGCAATGGATGTCCTCTACCATGACTTCTGTAAACCTTTTGACTTGGTCCTACCATATCAAAAACTACTGCAAACGGTAGTGCTTAATATTTTCAGTGGTGACATGGAAGGTGTACTGGGCCTGGCTGGGATGGAGTTAACGTTCCCTGCAGCATCCCTGTACACCACCCTGCTCCTGACGGATGGACCCCGCAGCACAGACCCACACTTGGAGCAGCCCCCAAAGATCCGCTGCCCATGGAGAAACCCACACAGGCCCAGCCCAGGAAGGTTGGCACCCTGTGGGAGGGACCTCACAACAGAGCCTCCATCTTGTTTCTGTCTTTCTCACCCTTCCAGCCTGTCATCAAAAGGTAATAAATTTTAATAATCTTCCTATGCTAAGTCTGTTTTGCCCGTGACGATAATTGTAGAGTGATGCCTATGTCCTTACCTCAACCCTTGAGGTACACTTTTCATTTATCAAGGGCTCTCAGTGAGACTAGCTTTCTAAGAAGCCCTGACTCCCCTAGTCTCAATTTACAACAGCAATCTCTCCTCCTTCTTCCACTCTGGATATTCCTATTTGAGGTGGCCAGCCTGGCCACACTCAAAACATCTTCTCTAAGCCTGTCCCTGCTAGGATTTAGGCTGCAACAGAGGTAGCTTTCCTTGCCTGCCATTCCTTTGTCTCTCTTCCTCTCCTTTCTATCCTGGGCCCGACTCCCCCTGAAAGCCTCTCTATCTCCAACCCTCTACCCAGTACGCTGTGAATACCATTAGTTTTGCTCTCTGCTTGTCCTTCTCATCTCCCCTCCTGACATACACCTTCACACTACCTACACTGTTCCCTCCATCCTCCCACCTTCTGGAGCTTTTTCTGTATATCTGGCCAGAGTTCAATCACAAAATGAACTTTCAAGAGCCCTTGGGCTACCAGGTCCTCAGGATTCATCCCCGAGTACTTTCTCATTCTGACCCCAAGTCTCTCATATGATTTCTGTGTTGTGGGTTGTTATTATCCCAGTTGAATAAGGATATTTCTGCTCCATTGGAATTACTCTCTGTTTTTTTTTTGGGGGGGGGGGGGGGGTGGTGTTAGTTCTTTCCCATTCTTGCGTAGCTGCCTGCCAAATCATTCCCCTCCTAAACATTCTTCTCCAGTGAATAACATACTCAGGATTGATACTTCCCCCTGCCCCCGGAGTACAAACTAGGTCTTAGAAATGGATTTGACTGTTCTGCTGGTCCTATAGGGTTCTGAATTAAAGACCGTTTCTTTAAAAAAAAATAAAAATAAAAACCACTTTTAAAACTCCTAACCTGTCTGGTAAGGGGTAGTTCACATAACCTATTTGGCCTTGTCCCACTCAAACCTCCTGAAGAGGATACACATTTGGTGTTAGTATTGTTAGTATCAGGGAAGGCAAAATTCTCAGTATCTCTTCTACATTTTTCTAATTCTTCCAGAGCCTAGAGTGAGCTCCTTCTGCGTGGTTAGTGTCAATTGCAGTCCCTGTCTCCCTTCCTTGAGCATCTGCTGCTGCTTCTGGTGCAATATTAGGATTAGAGGGAGCATAACTTGATTCCTCCTCCAAAGCCTGAATTTTCATCAGGCCTGTGTTCTGGCCAAAATACTGAAGTTTCAGTTACTGGCTTTTTAGGCCAGACAATTACACAATCTCTAACCTTTTTTTTTTTTTTTTAATCTTTCTCCCATATTTTTGCGTCGTTTTCCCAATTCTTTATCATTCTCCCCAAAGAACTATCTTTAGGCACTATCCAATTTTTCTTAGCTATCCTCCTTATTTTAAGACATAACTTTGTTTCTTAGGATTCCCCTCTTCTTTTCTTACTCCTGTTGTTGTTTTTGCACCTCTTCACATACCCCGCTCCTGAGTTTTTCCAACATTAAGGCGCAATGTTCTTCTTTGGATGTCCCAGGGGATGACAGATACACAATGCCATTATTATTATAACACCAACAAATAGTTGTTTGAGCCAATTCCATTCAGGAAACCACAAAGTTAGTTTCTCCCAAATGTTTCTAAATCCCCAGGAAGTGTCATCTTAAGCCATTCTATGAAGGCCTAAGAAGTTTCTTCCCCAATATTTTTGAGATCAGTCAAATTCATCCCATTTGATCTACATACCTACAGCAACTAGCATTAATCAGAGTGCACGCTCCTCCTGGTGAGGTTAGTAATAAACGTACTCTCATTTGAATCTGGAGTACAATTTTGTGACAAACTTGTTACCTGCTCTTGTAGTGCCTGGACTGCATCCAGAGTGTTCCCTTCTAGTTCTTCAATTATAGCTGAGATAGTTACAATAGCTTTTTCTAATTCACTCACCCCTAACCAAGGTGAAAACCACCTTGCAAAGCTGTGAAAAGCCCTGTTTCTTTTTACTAGAGGACTGCCAGGGGACCTCTTAATTCTGCATGGGTTCTCAAGGGGGCTTTGTGGGTCTTCAATAATAGTTAAGTTTGGAATTATTGCCCCCAGGGTGCAAACTCCCTTCCATCCTAGGGGCAACACCTTCATGGCTTTCTGGCCACATAGCCAGTACCCCACCCCTCACCCTTCTTTTACTCCCACTTCCAGGGAGTGTTCCCTGGTAACACTCTAATTCTGTGTAATTCAATTCCTTTTACTCATTAATTCATTACGAATTCTTCAAAGGAGAAGTTAAAGGTTTACAAGAGTTAGTTTTAACTGTTTTAACCTTAGAAGTCTCTGTTAAGACAGTCTCTCACGTATCAGATGATGCGTTTACCGGGTATAATGAGTCCCCCCTTTTTCAGCCATTCTTACTGCCCTTTCAGTAATCAGGAGCACTTGGAACGGTCTGTCCCACTCAGGTTGTAACTTCGATTCTCTCCATGTTCGCATCAGAACCCGATCTCCTGCTTGGAATAGATGGATCGGGGCTTCCAAGGGTGGGCTTAGAGCTAACAATCCACACGTCCTGAGAGATGACAAAGAGGACGGCAGTGTGGTCTGTAGGTTCGTGCCCAGTGTGCTGCACCAATAAGTACATGGAGTCAGAATCCACATGAAGGTCTTTTAATTCAATAATTAATTATATAACTCTGCCGAGTCAGGCGCTTGGCGATCTTTCGCAAAGCAAGCACACCTCTGACTCAAATCACCATCATTTACACACAGCAAACTTGTGAAAACGATCTCTTTGGCTATTTTTGATTGGCTGTTACAGCTCACCTAACTTAAGAGGGGGGGAGGATGGGACACCAAGTCCCATATTAGCATACATTAGCATTTTGATGGGTGTTATTTTTAAGATGTTACTGTCCCTTAATGAGCAAAAAGTTACTAGAGGTTAGTCTGGAGCTGGTTTTCTCCTTTTTTACTATTTATCCCTTACCTTCCTTGCTTCTGTTAGCTGAAGGCTACCTGTCTCTCCCTTTCCTTATTTTCTCAGCTAAAACACTACACAAGCTATATAGAAAGACTACACAAGCTACAGGCCTCCCTATTTTCTTCAGAGGACGTATTGGGAGGTTGCCTGAGCTGCTTCTCCAATCTTTGTCTGGGTGAATGACGCTGTCACAGACAGAGGACAAGCTCTGAGTCCATTGGAACTGCTCCTCACACCACTGTATTACCTCATCTTGGCAGAGACTCTTGTGCACAATGTTCCCCGTTTCTGGTGAGTGGATGGAGGAGGAGACCTTAGCCAATACCTGTTTAGCTCTGCTGCCTGCCTTGGAGATGTGCTTCTGAGGCCTGCAGTGCCTGGGGGCTGTCAGGGTTACCTGCCTCCGTCCCCACCTTTGCTGGCACCAGCCATCACCCTGTGGGCACAGAAGCACGGCACAGTGACCAACCTGGGGAGCTGGTAAAGTAACTCAGCTCTTCAACAGATACAGGCAGGTGCAACAGAAGGAAATCAAGCAGATTTCTGCTCTTGTTTCCATGGTCCTACAAGTGGCAGGAAGATGTGATCATTGGGCAGCAATCCCCACCAACCTGAACTCATGGGCACGAAACAGGGCGAAGGGCGCTTTAGGTTATTTTACTGGCTTTCAAGAAGACAGGCCACCTTAGCTAGGCAAATTCAAAGGCCAACACCCATCTGGGTGAAGAACAGAAACACAAACACAAATGCAAACTGCAGTGACCTCTGGTCAACCTCCCAGTAAACTTGCACGGATTCACCAGAACACTCTTGCCACGGTTAGGAATAATGGCATGAGAAAAGACAACGGCAAACCTATGCAGGGAAATAGAAAGTATCACAAACACTCCAGCAAAGTGCAGAAAAACTTCACAAAGAGAGGTCATGTCGAGATTTCAAATAGCAATACAACACACACTGGTATTAAACCACGTGTCAGGTGCCAAAGGAGCTCTTGTTGACCTTGTACAAAAACAGCGGTTCCCATTATGTACCAAGACAAAAATAAAAAGCAGATGTAAAAAAAGAGAAGCACCCTCAAGGGAAACACCTTCTAACTGGTGGGGTGGGACCAGGCACTGGTAAAAGCTTTGAAAATGTTCTTAAGGTGTTGCTCAAATACACATGCAGAGGGCTGATGACTGTAGCTGTAACCTGCATGTCTGCTCAACTAATCACTGTCGGTGCTACGATTACGTGCATAAAACGGTAGCAAGCCATCACTCAGCAAGAGGTAAAGCTGATGAAAAATGCCAAGAGAGAAAGAGCAGAGTGAAAGAGAACTTTAAAAAGGAGAAGAGCAACTCTTTAGTGTACAAAGCCAGACTGCAGAGTGAGGAAAATCTGCAGTCTTGCCTGAAGTGCAGGCTTTGGAAAGGAAGCAGCAAGAAGGGGCTGCCTGAGTGCGTGGGTCGGTCCCGCCAGGCCTGCGGATATGGCATTACTGCCCCATGACACCGGCCCTTAATAAAGCCCTTCGCTAACTGCTCATTTTAGCAAAAGTCAAGCGGTTGTGCTGACAATTCTGCCATCAAGTGGGACCAAAAGTAATAAAGAGCTCCTTCCCAGCTGAGAGGAGGCTGAGAGCAGGCCTCATGGCGGCCGGCAGCTTCCTCACAAAGGGGAGCAGAGGGGCAGGCGCTGAGCTGCCAGAGGACAGCAACAGGACCGAGGGAAGGGCACGGAGCTGTGACAGGGGAGGGTGACACCAAAAGCTGCACGGTGAAGAACTCCTCAGGGCCGTAATGAAGAAAACACCAAAAGCTGCACAATGAAGAACTCCACAGGGGGCGGTGAAGAAAACACCAAAAGCTGCACTCTTCAAGACCCACACTGAAGATGACATGAAAAGCTCAATGAGGAAGCAATCCTCAGCTGAATCGTGCTGTGGAGAACAACAGAAGCTGCACGATGAAAATGCCCTTAGAGGAAAAGCACTGAAGGAAACACCAAAAGCTCTACACAGAAGCACTCCTCAAGTCGCACTGAAGAAAGCAACCAAAGCTGCTCAGCAAAGCACTCCTCAGAGGCTGCAGTGAAGAAACAACAAAAGCAGCACGATGAAGAACTCCTCAGGGAAAACTTGGTGAACACAACCTGAAAACCTGCATGATGAACTTCTCCTCAGGCTCGTAGTGAAGAAAACACAAATAGCTGCACGATGAAGCTCTCCTCAGGGCAAAAGTGCTGAACAGAACCCCAGAAGCTGGACGAAGCAAAACTCCTCACAAGTCACAGTGAAGAAAACACCAAAAGCTGCATGATGAAGAACTGTCAGGGAAATCTTCATGAGCAAAACACGAAAACATGTATGATGAAGTTCTCCTCAGGGTCGTAGTGAAGAAAACACCAAAAGCTGCATGATGAAGAATTCCTAAGGGAACATGTGGTATGAGGAACACCAAAAGCTGCATGATGCAGAACTCAAAGGTCACTAAGTGAAGAAGACACTAAAAGCTGCTCAACAAAGCACACCTCAGAGGCTGCAGTGAAAAAACACCAAAAGCTGCACGATGAAGCAATCTTCAGGGCTGCAGTGAAGAAAACACCTAAACCTGGACAATGACGCAATCCTCAGGGGCCGGCAACAAGAAAAAAACACACCATATGTTGGAGGATGAAGCACTTCTCACGGGCAAGAAGTTGAAAACAATACCAGAAAATGCACAATGAAGATCTCTCAGGGAAAACGTGGTGAGGAGAACCCCAAGAGCTGCACAATGCAGAACTCCTCATAGCCGTAAGGAAGACAACAGCAAAAGATGCACGGTGAAGCAATCCTCAGATCCGCAGTGAAGAAAACACCAAACGCTGCACAATGAAGAACTCCTCAGATCCACAGTGAAGAAAACACCAAACGCTGCACAATGAAAAACTCCTCAGGGCCGTAATAAAGAAAACACCAAAAGCTGCACAATGAAGAACTCCACAGATCCGCAATGAAGAAAACACCAAACGCTGCACAATGAAAAACTCCTCAGGGCCGTAATGAAGAAAACACCAAAAGCTGCACAATGAAGAACTCCTCGGATCCGTAGTGAAGAAAACACCAAACGCTGCACAATGAAGAACTCCTCAGGGCCGTAATGAAGAAAACACTAAAAGCTGCACGGTGAAGCAATCCTCAGGGCCGCAGTGAAAAAAACACCAAAAGCTGCACGCTGAAGCAATCCTCAGGGGCCACACGGTGAAGAAAACACAAAAAGATCCACTGAGCAGCACTCTTCAAGAGCCACATTGAAGATAACCTGAAAAGCTCAATGAGGAAACAATCCTCAGCTGAAACGTCCGGTGGAGAACAACATAAGCTGCACGATGAAAATGTCCTCAGAGGAAAGGCACTGAAGGAAACACCAAAAGCTGGATGCAGAAGCACTCCTCAAGTCGCACTGAAGAAAGCAACCAAAGCTGCTCAGCAAAGCACTCCTCAGAGGCTGCAGTGAAGAAACCCAAAAAGCTGTACGATGTAGAACTCCTCAGGGAAATCTTGGAGAACATAACCCGAAAACCTGCATGATGAACTTCTCCTCTGGGTGGTAGTGAAGAAAACACAAATAGCTGCACGATGAAGCTCTCCTCAGGGGAAAAGTGCTGAACAGAACCCCAGAAGCTGGACGATGCAGAACTCCTCAGAGGTCACAGTGAAGAAAACACCAAAAGCTGCACGATGAAGGAATCTCCAGGGCCGCAGAGAAGAAAAAAACAAAAGCTAAACAATGAAGAACTCCACAGGTCCGTAATGAAGAAAACACCAAAAGCTGCACGATGAAGCAATCTTCAGGGCTGCAGTGAAGAAAACACCTAAACCTGGACAATGACGCAATCCTCAGGGGCCTACAACAAGAAAAAAACACACCATATGTTGGAGGATGAAGCACTTCTCACGGGCAACAAGCTGAAAACAATACCAAAAAATGCACAATGACGCTCTCTCAGGGAAAACGTGGTGAGGAGAACCCCAAGAGCTGCACAATGCAGAACTCCAGGAGCCGTAAGGAAGACAAGAGCAAAAGATGCACGGTGAAGCAATCCTCAGATCCGCAGTGAAGAAAACACCAAACGCTGCACAATGAAGAACTCCTCAGGGCCGTAGTGAAGAAAACACCAAAAGCTGCACAATGAAGAACTCCTCAGGGCCGTAATGAAGAAAACACCAAAGCTGCACGTTGAAGCAATCCTCAGGGCCACAGTGAAGAAAACACCAAAAGCTGCACGATGAAGCAATCCTCAGGGGCCACAAGGCGAAGAAAACACAAAAAGCTCCACTGAACAGCACTCTTCAAGAGCCACACTGAAGATAACATGAAAAGCTCAATGAGGAAGCAATCCTCAGCTGAAACGTGGTGTGGAGAACCACAAAACCTGCACGATGAAGCAATCCTCAGGGAAAACTTGGAGAACACAACCCGAAAACCTGCATGATGAACTTCTCCTCAGGCTCGTAGTGAAGAAAACACAAATAGCTGCACGATGAAGCTCTCCTTAGGGGAAAAGTGCTCAACAGAACCCCAGAAGCTGGACGAATCAGAACTCCTCACAGGTCACACTGAAGAAAACACCAAAAGCTGCACGATGAAGAACTCCTCAGGGGACATGTGGTATGGGGAACCCCAGAAGCTGCACAATGCAGAACTCAATGGTCGCTAAGTGATGAAGACACTAAAAGCTGCTCAACAAAGCACTCCTCAGAGGCTGCAGTGAAGAAACACCAAAAGCTGCACGATGAAGGAATCTTCAGGGCCGCAAAGAAGAAAACACCTAAACCTGGACAATGACGCAATCCTCAGGGGCCTGAAACAAGAAAAAAACACACCACATGTTGGAGGATGAAGCACTTCTCACGGGCAACAAGCTGAAAATAACACCAAAAAATGCACAATGAAGCTCTCTCAGGGAAAACGTGGTGAGGAGAACCCCAAGAGCTGCACAATGCAGAACTCCTCAGAGACGTAAGGAAGACAAGAGCAAAAGATGCACGGTGAAGCAATCCTCAGATCCGCAGTGAAGAAAACACCAAAAGCTGCACAATGAAGAACTCCTCGGATCCGCAGTTAAGAAAACACCATACGCTGCACAATGAAAAACTCCTCAGGGCCGTAATGAAGAAAACACCAAAAGCTGCACGTTGAAGCAATCCTCAGGGCCGCAGAGAAGAAAACAGCAAAAGCTCCACTGAGCAGCACTCTTCAAGAGCCACATTGAAGATAACATGAAAAGCTCAATGAGGAAACAATCCTCAGCTAAAACGTGCTGTGGAGAACCCCAAAAGCTGCACGATGAAAATGTCCTCAGAGGAAAAGCACTGAAGGAAACACCAAAAGCTGTACACAGAAGCACTCCTCAAGTCGCACTGAAGAAAGCAACCAAAGCTGCTCAGCAAAGCACTCCTCAGAGGCTGCAGTGAAGAAACCCCAAAAGCTGCACGATGAAGCGATCCTCAGGGAAAACTTGGTGAACACAACCCGAAAACCTGCATGATGAACTTCTCCTCTGGGTGGTAGTGAAGAAAACACAAATAGCTGCACGATGAAGCTCTCCTCAGGGGAAAAGTGCTGAACAGAACCCCAGAAGCTGGACGATGCAGAACTCCTCACAGGTCACACTGAAGAAAACACCAAAAGCTGCACAATGAAGAACTCCTGAGGGCCGTAAGGAAGAAAACACCAAAAGATGCAAAATGAAGCAATCTTCAGGGCCGCAGTGAAGAAAACACCAAAAGCTGTACGCTGAAGCAAACCTCAGGGGCCACAAGGAGAAGAAAACACCAAAAGCTCCACTGAGAAGCATTCTTCAAGAGCCACACTGAAGATAACATGAAAAGCTCAGTGAGGAAGCAATCCTCAGCTGAAACGTCGTGTGGAGAACCACAAAAGCTGCACGATGAAAATGTCCTCAGAGGAAAGGCACTGAAGGAGACACCAAAAGCTGGATGCAGAAGCACTCCTCAAGTCGCACTGAAGAAAGCAACCAAAGCTGCTCAGCAAAGCACTCCTCAGAGGCTGCAGTGAAGAAACACCAAAAGCTGCACGATAAAGGAATCTTCAGGGCCGCAGAGAAGAAAACACCAAAAGCTGAACAATGAAGAACTCCACAGGTCCGTAATGAAGAAAACACCAAAAGCTGACGAATGAAGCAATCCTCAGGGGACATGTGGTATGGGGAACCCCAAAAGCTGCATGATGCAGAACTCAAAGGTCGCAAAGTGAAGTACACACTAAAAGCTGCTCAACAAAGCACTCCTCAGAGGCTGCAGTGAAGAAATCCCAAAAGCAGCACGATGAAGAACTCCTCAGGGAAAACTTGGTGAACACAACCCGAACGCCTGCATGATGAACTTCTCCTCTGGGTGGTAGTGAAGAAAACACAAATAGCTGCACGATGAAGCTCTCCTCAGGGGAAAAGTGCTGAACAGAACCCCAGAAGCTGGACGATGCAGAACTCCTCACAGGTCACACTGAAGAAAACACCAAAAGCTGCACGATGAAGAACTCCTCAGGGGACATGTGGTATGGGGAACCCCAAAAGCTGCATGATGCAGAACTCAGTGGTCTCTAAGTGAATAAGACACTAAAAGCTGCTCAACAAAGCACTTCTCAGAGGCTGCAGTGAAGAAACACCGAAAGCTGCACGATGAAGGAATCTTCAGGGCCGCAGAAAAGAAAACACCAAAAGCTGCACGATGAAGAACTCCACAGGTCCGTAATGAAGAAAACACCAAAAGCTGCACGATGAAGCAATCTTCAGCGCTGCAGTGAAGAAAACACATAAACCTGGACAATGACGCAATCCTCAGGGGCCTGCAACAAGAAAAAAACACAACATATGTTGGAGGATGAAGCACTTTTCACGGGCAACAATCTGAAAACAATACCAAAAAATGCACAATGAAGCTCTCTCAGGGAAAACGTGATGAGGAGAACCCCAAGAGCTGCACAATGCAGAACTCCTCAGAGCTGTAAGGAAGAGAACAGCAAAAGATGCACGGTGAAGCAATCCTCAGATCCGCAGTGAAGAAAACACCAAATGCTGCACAATGAAGAACTCCTCAGGGCCGTAATGAAGAAAACACCAAAAGCTGCACAATGAAGAACTCCTCAGATCCGCAATGAAGAGAACACCAAACGCTGCACAATGAAAAACTCCTCAGGGCCGTAATGAAGAAAACACCAAAGCTGCACGTTGAAGCAATCCTCAGGGCCACAGTGAAGAAAACACCAAACGCTGCACGATGAAGCAATCCTCAGGGGCCACACGGTGAAGAAAACACTAAAAGATCCACTGAGCAGCACTCTTCAAGAGCCACATTGAAGATAACATGAAAAGCTGAATGAGGAAACAATCCTCAGCTGAAACGTGCTGTGGAGAACAACATAAGCTGCACGATGAAAATGTCCTCAGAGGAAAGGCACTGAAGAAAACACCAAAAGCTGGATGCAGAAGCACTCCTCAAGTCGCACTGAAGAAAGCAACCAAAGCTGCTCAGCAAAGCACTCCTCAGAGGCTGCAGTGAAGAAACCCCAAAAGCTGCACGATGAAGAACTCCTCAGGGAAAACTTGGTGAACACAACCCGAAAACCTGCATGACGAACTTCTCCTCAGGGTCGTAGTGAAGAAAACACCAAAAGCTGCATGATGAAGAACTCCTCAGGGGACATGTGCTATGGGGAACCCCAAAAGCTGCATGATGCAGAACTCAAACGTCACTAAGTGAAGAAGACACTAAAAGCTGCTCAACAAAGCACTCCTCAGAGGCTGCAGTGAAGAAACACCAAAAGCTGCACGATGAAGGAATCTTCAGGGCCGCAAAGAAGAAAACACCTAAACCTGGACAATGACGCAATCCTGAGGGGCTTGAAACAAGAAAAAAACACACCATATGTTGGAGGATGAAGCACTTCTCACGGGCAACAAGCTGAAAACAATATGAAAAAATGCACAATGACGCTCTCTCAGGGAAAACGTGGTGAGGAGAACCCCAAGAGCTGCACAATGCAGAACTCCTCAGAGCCGTAAGGAAGACAACAGCAAAAGATGCACGGTGAAGCAATCCTCAGATCCGCAGTGAAGAAAACACCAAACGCTGCACAATGAAGAACTCCTCGGATCCGCAGTTAAAAAAACACCATATGCTGCACAATGAAAAACTCCTCAGGTCCGTAATGAAGAAAACACCAAAAGCTGCACGATGAAGCAATCCTCAGGGGCCACACGGTGAAGAAAACACAAAAAGCTCCACTGAGCAGCACTCTTCAAGAGCCACACTGAAGATAACATGAAAAGCTCAATGAGGAAACAATCCTCAGCTGAAACGTGGTGTGGAGAACCACAAGTCCTGCACGATAAAAATGTCCTCAGAGGAAAAGCACTGAAGGAAACACCAAAAGCTCTACACAGAAGGACTCCTCAAGTCGCACTGAAGAAAGCAACCAAAGCTGCTCAGCAAAGCACTCCTCAGAGGCTGCAGTGAAGAAACCCCAAAAGCTGCACGATGAAGAACTCCTCAGGGAAAACTTGGTGAACACAACCTGAAAACCTGCATGATGAACTTCTCCTCTGGGTGGTAGTGAAGAAAACACAAATAGCTGCACGATGAAGCTCTCCTCAGGGGAAAAGTGCTGAACAGAACCCCAGAAGCTGGACGATGCAGAACTCCTCCCAGGTCACAGTGAAGAAAACACCAAAAGCTGCACGATGAAGAACTCCTCAGGGAAAACTTGGTGAACACAACCCGAACACCTGCATGATGAACTATTCCTCAGGATCGTAGTGAAGAAAACACCAAAAGCTGCATGATGAAGAACTCCTCAGGGGACATGTGGTATGGGGAACCCCAAAAGCTGCATGATGCAGAACTCAGTGGTCTCTAAGTGAATAAGACACTAAAAGCTGCTCAACAAAGCACTTCTCAGAGGCTGCAGTGAAGAAACACCGAAAGCTGCACGATGAAGGAATCTTCAGGGCCGCAGAAAAGAAAACACCAAAAGCTGCACGATGAAGAACTCCACAGGTCCGTAATGAAGAAAACACCAAAAGCTGCACGATGAAGAACTCCACAGGTCCGTAATGAAGAAAACACCGAAAGCTGCACGATGAAGCAATCTTCAGGGCTGCAGTGAAGAAAACACCTAAACCTGGACAATGACGCAATCCTGAGGGGCTTGAAACAAGAAAAAAACACACCACATGTTGGAGGATGAAGCACTTTTCACGGGCAACAAGCTGAAAACAATACCAAAAAATGCACAATGAAGCTCTCTCAGGGAAAACGTGGTGAGGAGAACCCCAAGAGCTGCACAATGCAGAACTCCTCAGAGCCGTAAGGAAGACAACACCAAAAGATGCACGGTGAAGCAATCCTCAGTGCCGCAGTGAAGAAAACACCAAAAGCTGCACGATGAAGCAATCCTCAGGGGCCACACGGTGAAGAAAACACAAAAAGCTCCACTGAGCAGCACTCTTCAAGAGCCACATTGAAGATAACATGAAAAGCTCAATGAGGAAACAATCCTCAGCTGAAACGTCCTGTGGAGAACAACATAAGCTGCACGATGAAAATGTCCTCCGAGGAAAAGCACTGAAGGAAACACCAAAAGCTGTACACAGAAGCACTCCTCAAGTCGCACTGAAGAAAGCAACCAAAGCTGCTCAGCAAAGCACTCCTCAGAGGCTGCAGTGAAGAAACCCCAAAAGCTGCACGATGAAGAACTCCTCAGGGAAAACTTGGTGAACACAACCCGAAAACCTGCATGATGAACTTCTCCTCTGGCTGGTAGTGAAGAAAACACAAATAGCTGCACGATGAAGCTCTCCTCAGGGCAAAAGTGCTGAACAGAACCCCAGAAGCTGGACGATGCAGAACTCCTCACAGGTCACACTGAAGAAAACACCAAAAGCTGCACGATGAAGAACTCCTCAGGGGACATGTGTTATGGGGAACCCCAAAAGATGCACGATGCAGAACTCAATGCTCGCAAAGTGATGAAGACACTAAAAGCTGCTCAACAAAGCACTTCTCAGAGGCTATAGAGAAGTAACCCCAAAAGCTGCACAATGAAGAACTCCTCAGGGAAAACTTGGTGAACACAACCCGAACACCTGCATGATGAGCCATTCCTCAGGATCGTAGTGAAGAAAACACCTAAAGCTGCACGATGAAGAACTCCTCAGGGGACATGTGGTATGGGGAACCCCAAAAGCTGCATGATGCAGAACTCAGTGCTCTCAAAGTGAATAAGACACTAAAAGCTGCTCAACAAAGCACTTCTCAGAGGCTGCAGTGAAGAAACACCGAAAGCTGAACGATGAAGGAATCTTCAGGGCCGCAGAAAAGAAAACACCAAAAGCTGCACGATGAAGAACTCCACAGGTCCGTAATGAAGAAAACACCAAAAGCTGCACGATGAAGCAATCTTCAGCGCTGCAGTGAAGAAAACACATAAACCTGGACAATGACGCAATCCTCAGGGGCCTGCAACAAGAAAAAAACACAACATATGTTGGAGGATGAAGCACTTTTCACGGGCAACAATCTGAAAACAATACCAAAAAATGCACAATGAAGCTCTCTCAGGGAAAACGTGATGAGGAGAACCCCAAGAGCTGCACAATGCAGAACTCCTCAGAGCTGTAAGGAAGAGAACAGCAAAAGATGCACGGTGAAGCAATCCTCAGATCCGCAGTGAAGAAAACACCAAAAGCTGCACAATGAAGAACTCCTCAGGGCCGTAATGAAGAAAACACCAAAAGCTGCACAATGAAGAACTCCTCAGATCCGCAATGAAGAGAACACCAAACGCTGCACAATGAAAAACTCCTCAGGGCCGTAATGAAGAAAACACCAAAGCTGCACGTTGAAGCAATCCTCAGGGCCACAGTGAAGAAAACACCAAACGCTGCACGATGAAGCAATCCTCAGGGGCCACACGGTGAAGAAAACACTAAAAGATCCACTGAGCAGCACTCTTCAAGAGCCACATTGAAGATAACATGAAAAGCTCAATGAGGAAACAATCCTCAGCTGAAACGTGCTGTGGAGAACAACATAAGCTGCACGATGAAAATGTCCTCAGAGGAAAGGCACTGAAGAAAACACCAAAAGCTGGATGCAGAAGCACTCCTCAAGTCGCACTGAAGAAAGCAACCAAAGCTGCTCAGCAAAGCACTCCTCAGAGGCTGCAGTGAAGAAACCCCAAAAGCTGCACGATGAAGAACTCCTCAGGGAAAACTTGGTGAACACAACCCGAAAACCTGCATGACGAACTTCTCCTCAGGGTCGTAGTGAAGAAAACACCAAAAGCTGCATGATGAAGAACTCCTCAGGGGACATGTGCTATGGGGAACCCCAAAAGCTGCATGATGCAGAACTCAAACGTCACTAAGTGAAGAAGACACTAAAAGCTGCTCAACAAAGCACTCCTCAGAGGCTGCAGTGAAGAAACACCAAAAGCTGCACGATGAAGGAATCTTCAGGGCCGCAAAGAAGAAAACACCTAAACCTGGACAATGACGCAATCCTGAGGGGCTTGAAACAAGAAAAAAACACACCATATGTTGGAGGATGAAGCACTTCTCACGGGCAACAAGCTGAAAACAATACGAAAAAATGCACAATGACGCTCTCTCAGGGAAAACGTGGTGAGGAGAACCCCAAGAGCTGCACAATGCAGAACTCCTCAGAGCCGTAAGGAAGACAACAGCAAAAGATGCACGGTGAAGCAATCCTCAGATCCGCAGTGAAGAAAACACCAAACGCTGCACAATGAAGAACTCCTCGGATCCGCAGTTAAAAAAACACCATACGCTGCACAATGAAAAACTCCTCAGGTCCGTAATGAAGAAAACACCAAAAGCTGCACGATGAAGCAATCCTCAGGGGCCACACGGTGAAGAAAACACAAAAAGCTCCACTGAGCAGCACTCTTCAAGAGCCACACTGAAGATAACATGAAAAGCTCAATGAGGAAGCAATCCTCAGCTGAAACGTGGTGTGGAGAACCACAAAACCTGCACGATGAAGCAATCCTCAGGGAAAACTTGGAGAACACAACCCGAAAACCTGCATGATGAACTTCTCCTCAGGCTCGTAGTGAAGAAAACACAAATAGCTGCACGATGAAGCTCTCCTTAGGGGAAAAGTGCTCAACAGAACCCCAGAAGCTGGACGAATCAGAACTCCTCACAGGTCACACTGAAGAAAACACCAAAAGCTGCACAATGAAGAACTCCTCAGGGGACATGTGGTATGGGGAACCCCAGAAGCTGCACAATGCAGAACTCAATGGTCGCTAAGTGATGAAGACACTAAAAGCTGCTCAACAAAGCACTCCTCAGAGGCTGCAGTGAAGAAACACCAAAAGCTGCACGATGAAGGAATCTTCAGGGCCGCAAAGAAGAAAACACCTAAACCTGGACAATGACGCAATCCTCAGGGGCCTGAAACAAGAAAAAAACACACCACATGTTGGAGGATGAAGCACTTCTCACGGGCAACAAGCTGAAAACAATACGAAAAAATGCACAATGACGCTCTCTCAGGGAAAACGTGGTGAGGAGAACCCCAAGAGCTGCACAATGCAGAACTCCTCAGAGACGTAAGGAAGACAAGAGCAAAAGATGGACGGTGAAGCAATCCTCAGATCCGCAGTGAAGAAAACACCAAAAGCTGCACAATGAAGAACTCCTCGGATCCGCAGTTAAGAAAACACCATACGCTGCACAATGAAAAACTCCTCAGGGCCGTAATGAAGAAAACACCAAAAGCTGCACGTTGAAGCAATCCTCAGGGCCACAGAGAAGAAAACAGCAAAAGCTCCACTGAGCAGCACTCTTCAAGAGCCACATTGAAGATAACATGAAAAGCTCAATGAGGAAACAATCCTCAGCTGAAACGTGCTGTGGAGAACCCCAAAAGCTGCACGATGAAAATGTCCTCAGAGGAAAAGCACTGAAGGAAACACCAAAAGCTGTACACAGAAGCACTCCTCAAGTCGCACTGAAGAAAGCAACCAAAGCTGCTCAGCAAAGCACTCCTCAGAGGCTGCAGTGAAGAAACCCCAAAAGCTGCACGATGAAGCGATCCTCAGGGAAAACTTGGTGAACACAACCCGAAAACCTGCATGATGAACTTCTCCTCTGGGTGGTAGTGAAGAAAACACAAATAGCTGCACGATGAAGCTCTCCTCAGGGGAAAAGTGCTGAACAGAACCCCAGAAGCTGGACGATGCAGAACTCCTCACAGGTCACACTGAAGAAAACACCAAAAGCTGCACAATGAAGAACTCCTGAGGGCCGTAAGGAAGAAAACACCAAAAGATGCAAAATGAAGCAATCTTCAGGGCCGCAGTGAAGAAAACACCAAAAGCTGTACGCTGAAGCAAACCTCAGGGGCCACAAGGAGAAGAAAACACCAAAAGCTCCACTGAGAAGCATTCTTCAAGAGCCACACTGAAGATAACATGAAAAGCTCAGTGAGGAAGCAATCCTCAGCTGAAACGTCGTGTGGAGAACCACAAAAGCTGCACGATGAAAATGTCCTCAGAGGAAAGGCACTGAAGAAAACACCAAAAGCTGGATGCAGAAGCACTCCTCAAGTCGCACTGAAGAAAGCAACCAAAGCTGCTCAGCAAAGCACTCCTCAGAGGCTGCAGTGAAGAAACCCCAAAAGCTGCACGATGAAGAACTCCTCAGGGAAAACTTGGTGAACACAACCCGAAAACCTGCATGACGAACTTCTCCTCAGGGTCGTAGTGAAGAAAACACCAAAAGCTGCATGATGAAGAACTCCTCAGGGGACATGTGCTATGGGGAACCCCAAAAGCTGCATGATGCAGAACTCAAACGTCACTAAGTGAAGAAGACACTAAAAGCTGCTCAACAAAGCACTCCTCAGAGGCTGCAGTGAAGAAACACCAAAAGCTGCACGATGAAGGAATCTTCAGGGCCGCAAAGAAGAAAACACCTAAACCTGGACAATGACGCAATCCTGAGGGGCTTGAAACAAGAAAAAAACACACCATATGTTGGAGGATGAAGCACTTCTCACGGGCAACAAGCTGAAAACAATACCAAAAAATGCACAATGACGCTCTCTCAGGGAAAACGTGGTGAGGAGAACCCCAAGAGCTGCACAATGCAGAACTCCTCAGAGCCGTAAGGAAGACAACAGCAAAAGATGCACGGTGAAGCAATCCTCAGATCCGCAGTGAAGAAAACACCAAACGCTGCACAATGAAGAACTCCTCGGATCCGCAGTTAAAAAAACACCATACGCTGCACAATGAAAAACTCCTCAGGTCCGTAATGAAGAAAACACCAAAAGCTGCACGATGAAGCAATCCTCAGGGGCCACACGGTGAAGAAAACACAAAAAGCTCCACTGAGCAGCACTCTTCAAGAGCCACACTGAAGATAACATGAAAAGCTCAATGAGGAAACAATCCTCAGCTGAAACGTGGTGTGGAGAACCACAAGTCCTGCACGATAAAAATGTCCTCAGAGGAAAAGCACTGAAGGAAACACCAAAAGCTCTACACAGAAGGACTCCTCAAGTCGCACTGAAGAAAGCAACCAAAGCTGCTCAGCAAAGCACTCCTCAGAGGCTGCAGTGAAGAAACCCCAAAAGCTGCACGATGAAGCGATCCTCAGGGAAAACTTGGTGAACACAACCTGAAAACCTGCATGATGAACTTCTCCTCTGGGTGGTAGTGAAGAAAACACAAATAGCTGCACGATGAAGCTCTCCTCAGGGGAAAAGTGCTGAACAGAACCCCAGAAGCTGGACGATGCAGAACTCCTCCCAGGTCACAGTGAAGAAAACACCAAAAGCTGCACGATGAAGAACTCCTCAGGGAAAACTTGGTGAACACAACCTGAACACCTGCATGATGAACTATTCCTCAGGATCGTAGTGAAGAAAACACCAAAAGCTGCATGATGAAGAACTCCTCAGGGGACATGTGGTATGGGGAACCCCAAAAGCTGCATGATGCAGAACTCAGTGGTCTCTAAGTGAATAAGACACTAAAAGCTGCTCAACAAAGCACTTCTCAGAGGCTGCAGTGAAGAAACACCGAAAGCTGCACGATGAAGGAATCTTCAGGGCCGCAGAAAAGAAAACACCAAAAGCTGCACGATGAAGAACTCCACAGGTCCGTAATGAAGAAAACACCAAAAGCTGCACGATGAAGAACTCCACAGGTCCGTAATGAAGAAAACACCGAAAGCTGCACGATGAAGCAATCTTCAGGGCTGCAGTGAAGAAAACACCTAAACCTGGACAATGACGCAATCCTGAGGGGCTTGAAACAAGAAAAAAACACACCACATGTTGGAGGATGAAGCACTTTTCACGGGCAACAAGCTGAAAACAATACCAAAAAATGCACAATGACGCTCTCTCAGGGAAAACGTGGTGAGGAGAACCCCAAGAGCTGCACAATGCAGAACTCCTCAGAGCCGTAAGGAAGACAACACCAAAAGATGCACGGTGAAGCAATCCTCAGTGCCGCAGTGAAGAAAACACCAAAAGCTGCACGATGAAGCAATCCTCAGGGGCCACACGGTGAAGAAAACACAAAAAGCTCCACTGAGCAGCACTCTTCAAGAGCCACATTGAAGATAACATGAAAAGCTCAATGAGGAAACAATCCTCAGCTGAAACGTCCTGTGGAGAACAACATAAGCTGCACGATGAAAATGTCCTCAGAGGAAAAGCACTGAAGGAAACACCAAAAGCTGTACACAGAAGCACTCCTCAAGTCGCACTGAAGAAAGCAACCAAAGCTGCTCAGCAAAGCACTCCTCAGAGGCTGCAGTGAAGAAACCCCAAAAGCTGCACGATGAAGAACTCCTCAGGGAAAACTTGGTGAACACAACCCGAAAACCTGCATGACGAACTTCTCCTCAGGGTCGTAGTGAAGAAAACACCAAAAGCTGCATGATGAAGAACTCCTCAGGGGACATGTGCTATGGGGAATCCCAAAAGCAGCATGATGCAGAACTCAAACGTCACTAAGTGAAGAAGACACTAAAAGCTGCTCAACAAAGCACTCCTCAGAGGCTGCAGTGAAGAAACACCAAAAGCTGCACGATGAAGGAATCTTCAGGGCCGCAAAGAAGAAAACACCTAAACCTGGACAATGACGCAATCCTGAGGGGCTTGAAACAAGAAAAAAACACACCATATGTTGGAGGATGAAGCACTTCTCACGGGCAACAAGCTGAAAACAATACGAAAAAATGCACAATGACGCTCTCTCAGGGAAAACGTGGTGAGGAGAACCCCAAGAGCTGCACAATGCAGAACTCCTCAGAGCCGTAAGGAAGACAACAGCAAAAGATGCACGGTGAAGCAATCCTCAGATCCGCAGTGAAGAAAACACCAAACGCTGCACAATGAAGAACTCCTCGGATCCGCAGTTAAAAAAACACCATACGCTGCACAATGAAAAACTCCTCAGGTCCGTAATGAAGAAAACACCAAAAGCTGCACGATGAAGCAATCCTCAGGGGCCACACGGTGAAGAAAACACAAAAAGCTCCACTGAGCAGCACTCTTCAAGAGCCACACTGAAGATAACATGAAAAGCTCAATGAGGAAGCAATCCTCAGCTGAAACGTGGTGTGGAGAACCACAAAACCTGCACGATGAAGCAATCCTCAGGGAAAACTTGGAGAACACAACCCGAAAACCTGCATGATGAACTTCTCCTCAGGCTCGTAGTGAAGAAAACACAAATAGCTGCACGATGAAGCTCTCCTTAGGGGAAAAGTGCTCAACAGAACCCCAGAAGCTGGACGAATCAGAACTCCTCACAGGTCACACTGAAGAAAACACCAAAAGCTGCACGATGAAGAACTCCTCAGGGGACATGTGGTATGGGGAACCCCAGAAGCTGCACAATGCAGAACTCAATGGTCGCAAAGTGATGAAGACACTAAAAGCTGCACAACAAAGCACTCCTCAGAGGCTGCAGTGAAGAAACACCAAAAGCTGCACGATGAAGGAATCTTCAGGGCCGCAAAGAAGAAAACACCTAAACCTGGACAATGACGCAATCCTCAGGGGCCTGAAACAAGAAAAAAACACACCACATGTTGGAGGATGAAGCACTTCTCACGGGCAACAAGCTGAAAACAATACCAAAAAATGCACAATGACGCTCTCTCAGGGAAAACGTGGTGAGGAGAACCCCAAGAGCTGCACAATGCAGAACTCCTCAGAGACGTAAGGAAGACAAGAGCAAAAGATGCACGGTGAAGCAATCCTCAGATCCGCAGTGAAGAAAACACCAAAAGCTGCACAATGAAGAACTCCTCGGATCCGCAGTTAAGAAAACACCATACGCTGCACAATGAAAAACTCCTCAGGGCCGTAATGAAGAAAACACCAAAAGCTGCACGATGAAGCAATCCTCAGGGGCCACACGGTGAAGAAAACACAAAAAGCTCCACTGAGCAGCACTCTTCAAGAGCCACACTGAAGATAACATGAAAAGCTCAATGAGGAAACAATCCTCAGCTGAAACGTGGTGTGGAGAACCACAAGTCCTGCACGATAAAAATGTCCTCAGAGGAAAAGCACTGAAGGAAACACCAAAAGCTCTACACAGAAGGACTCCTCAAGTCGCACTGAAGAAAGCAACCAAAGCTGCTCAGCAAAGCACTCCTCAGAGGCTGCAGTGAAGAAACCCCAAAAGCTGCACGATGAAGAACTCCTCAGGGAAAACTTGGTGAACACAACCTGAAAACCTGCATGATGAACTTCTCCTCTGGGTGGTAGTGAAGAAAACACAAATAGCTGCACGATGAAGCTCTCCTCAGGGGAAAAGTGCTGAACAGAACCCCAGAAGCTGGACGATGCAGAACTCCTCCCAGGTCACAGTGAAGAAAACACCAAAAGCTGCACGATGAAGAACTCCTCAGGGAAAACTTGGTGAACACAACCCGAACACCTGCATGATGAACTATTCCTCAGGATCGTAGTGAAGAAAACACCAAAAGCTGCATGATGAAGAACTCCTCAGGGGACATGTGGTATGGGGAACCCCAAAAGCTGCATGATGCAGAACTCAGTGGTCTCTAAGTGAATAAGACACTAAAAGCTGCTCAACAAAGCACTTCTCAGAGGCTGCAGTGAAGAAACACCGAAAGCTGCACGATGAAGGAATCTTCAGGGCCGCAGAAAAGAAAACACCAAAAGCTGCACGATGAAGAACTCCACAGGTCCGTAATGAAGAAAACACCAAAAGCTGCACGATGAAGAACTCCACAGGTCCGTAATGAAGAAAACACCGAAAGCTGCACGATGAAGCAATCTTCAGGGCTGCAGTGAAGAAAACACCTAAACCTGGACAATGACGCAATCCTGAGGGGCTTGAAACAAGAAAAAAACACACCACATGTTGGAGGATGAAGCACTTTTCACGGGCAACAAGCTGAAAACAATACCAAAAAATGCACAATGAAGCTCTCTCAGGGAAAACGTGGTGAGGAGAACCCCAAGAGCTGCACAATGCAGAACTCCTCAGAGCCGTAAGGAAGACAACACCAAAAGATGCACGGTGAAGCAATCCTCAGTGCCGCAGTGAAGAAAACACCAAAAGCTGCACGATGAAGCAATCCTCAGGGGCCACACGGTGAAGAAAACACAAAAAGCTCCACTGAGCAGCACTCTTCAAGAGCCACATTGAAGATAACATGAAAAGCTCAATGAGGAAACAATCCTCAGCTGAAACGTCCTGTGGAGAACAACATAAGCTGCACGATGAAAATGTCCTCAGAGGAAAAGCACTGAAGGAAACACCAAAAGCTGTACACAGAAGCACTCCTCAAGTCGCACTGAAGAAAGCAACCAAAGCTGCTCAGCAAAGCACTCCTCAGAGGCTGCAGTGAAGAAACCCCAAAAGCTGCACGATGAAGAACTCCTCAGGGAAAACTTGGTGAACACAACCCGAAAACCTGCATGACGAACTTCTCCTCAGGGTCGTAGTGAAGAAAACACCAAAAGCTGCATGATGAAGAACTCCTCAGGGGACATGTGCTATGGGGAACCCCAAAAGCTGCATGATGCAGAACTCAAACGTCACTAAGTGAAGAAGACACTAAAAGCTGCTCAACAAAGCACTCCTCAGAGGCTGCAGTGAAGAAACACCAAAAGCTGCACGATGAAGGAATCTTCAGGGCCGCAAAGAAGAAAACACCTAAACCTGGACAATGACGCAATCCTGAGGGGCTTGAAACAAGAAAAAAACACACCATATGTTGGAGGATGAAGCACTTCTCACGGGCAACAAGCTGAAAACAATACGAAAAAATGCACAATGACGCTCTCTCAGGGAAAACGTGGTGAGGAGAACCCCAAGAGCTGCACAATGCAGAACTCCTCAGAGCCGTAAGGAAGACAACA